>NW_026863959.1:0-99398 GCF_026571515.1 Ruditapes philippinarum | reverse complement strand
GCTAACTGAACTGTATGGTTTTAAGAAAAGTTTGTGGATAGAAAAGGAAATTGATTAATGCCATCATTTTGACAGTTTTGATTTTATATAAGTGCAAATAAATTAACCAATAAAATCCAGGAGAACGGTATATCACACTGTGCAATGGAATTTATGCAAATTAGCGAGGGGCCATTTGATTAGTTGACTTGGTGGTACATTGTTTATCTGGCATTACACAGCTGTCAAAACATAGCATTGATCAAGGTTGATCGTCAGCATTATTTTAAGATGGTTAATGTTTTTTTATGAGATTATTTTGTTTATAACTCTTGAAATAAAGATGCTATAGTAATGGAACTTGTCATGCATGATGTGAGTATTGACAAAGGAAAATTATCCTAAGTCTAGAGTAGACATCATTTATAATACAAAAAATAATACAAGTACATGTACT
The DNA here is from genome assembly GCF_026571515.1 of Ruditapes philippinarum. Taxonomy (NCBI): domain Eukaryota; kingdom Metazoa; phylum Mollusca; class Bivalvia; order Venerida; family Veneridae; genus Ruditapes; species Ruditapes philippinarum. The sequence goes on along the minus strand of NW_026863959.1, from coordinate 98,962 downwards.
TAAAAAATATAACAATTTTCAAATAAATTCCAAGTTCAACAAGAGCTGTCGGAGGACAGCAATGCTCGACTTTTCGATATAGTTGTCACAAGGATGTTTCAATGAGTATAAAAAGGGGCATAAATATGTAAATAAGTAAATCAGAGTTATGGGACCTGTGCCAATCATGTTAAAAAATCACAGTGATTGAAAATGTATGTTAAGTTTCATTCCATTCCCTTCAATAGTTAGGGAGATACCAGCTAACAAGCAAAAAAAAAATAACCATGAGTTTCATCGAGTAAAAAATATTTTACTGCACCAAAACTTTAATCTGAAATCTGGAAGGGGACTCCGGGGCGAGTAGGACAGCTCTCTATATACTTCGTATAGTCGAGCTAAAAATTAAAATCATTGAAGGGCCATTTCTCTGACAAATATGATTGAACCCAAAAATGTTGACGAGATGCACAACTAGACTTGTAACTGATCTTTCTTGTAAAGTTTAGATGAAATTGCACCAGTAGTTTTTGAGTAGTCCGGACAGACAGACGGAAGTACTTACGTGACTTTCCTTTGATCTTTTAGTCACACAAGGCTTAAAAGAAGACACACAAGTAAAACAGAATAAAAAGAATCGAAGAAAATGTACCAATACCTATTGTTTTCCTAGTCACCCATTTGTTTTGCACGGACAGACAAACCACGGAGAAGTGATCCCTATATGTCACCACTACTCTGTAGAGGCAACACAAAAAGTTACAGACCCACCAACCTACCAAAAGTTAGCCTGTTAGACAACTACAACTGACAATGCCTATCAAATGTATACTTTATTCATAAGTAATATAATAAAATTGTATTTTGTAAGTAAACATAGACAGGGAATGGAACCCTAGTCTCCAAAATGTCCGACAGGATACTCACCTCTATATTCATTTGGCTCAAATTGCACAGGATTTCAACCAAACTTGTATTTTGATTTTATTATGATTCATTATCTTTATTATGATTTACTATAGCATCAAAGAACAAGGTTTACCTTATGACACGCATCTTTCTTCACACTGGAACAACTTATTGTTGTACAAATCTGCCAGCACATAGATGTACTAAGCTATTCCATACCATATCCTTCTTGCGAGTATATAGGCACTGGGACTCTCGAAGAACTGATAGTCTTATCCACTTCCGCTTCATCACTCCTCCATGGTCTGAAATATCACCAGGGTTTACAAAATAACATTCTAATCTTATAATGTTAATATTTATCATGTCTTTACAAATTACTTTTCAAGTAAGCAGGTATTATCAATGTTTCATTGGTTTTATATTATATGAAGGCCCATTCTTTATTATATGGCAGATAAAGGCCGTCAAATGAGTTTCAGGGTAGGGCAAGTTCATGCCTAGTAGAACCACTTACCTTCCAGTCTAGCTAGCTAAAAGACTATCTCCAATAGACAATTCCTATCAACTGTATACTTTATTCATAAGTAATATAATAAAATTGTATTGTGTAAGTAAACATAGACAGGGAATGGATCCCTAGTCTCCAAAATGGCCGACAGGATACTCACCTCTATATTCATTTGGCTCAAATTGCACAGGATTTCAACCAAACTTGTATTTTGATTTTATTATGATTCATTATCTTTATTATGATTTACTAAAGCATCAAAGAACAAGGTTTACCTTATGACACGCATCTTTCTTCACACTGGAACAACTTATTGTTGTACAAATCTGCCAGCACATAGATGTACTAAGCTATTCCATACCATATCCTTCTTGCGAGTATATAGGCACTGGGACTCTCGAAGAACTGATAGTCTTATCCACTTCCGCTTCATCATTCCTCCATTGTCTGAAATATCACCAGGGTTTACAAAATAACATTCTAATCTTATAATGTTAATATTTATCATGTCTTTTCAAATTACTTTTCAAGTAAGCAGGTAATTATCAATGTTTCATTGGTTTTATATTATATGAAGGCCCATTCTTTATTATATGGCAGATAAAGGACCGTCAAATGAGTTTCAGGGTAGGGCAAGTTCATGCCTAGTAGAACCACTTACCTTCCAGTCTAGCTAGCTAAAAGACTATCTCCAATAGACAATTCCTATCAACTGTTTGTTGAACTAGCTGAATTTTTTTATCTCTGAAATAGAAGATACTATGCATACAAAAAAATCCTTAAAGTATAATATTGTAAAATACCTAATTGCTCCATCATGCCAGTTTCCCACCAATAATACACATGCAGCTATCCACACCATCACGTCTCCGCCACAATGTAGAACTGGAACACCAACATCTTCTTTCCAGGGGGTTTCCGAAAACACAAAAAAACACAAAACATTAGAATAGGGAAAAAAAAACAGTTAAAGAACCTGGCAAGTAGATCTGTAAAACAAAGATATAGGTATTAGAGTAAACAAATACAGGCATTTCAAAATCTAATTTATTATTTACATAATTAAACATATCAAACATAATCATAGTACACAAATTCTAAATACACAAGTCATAGCATAAAAAGAGTAGGTTAAGGTCTAAAGGAGATAGGAAGCATAAAACAAAAATTAAAAAAAAAACATATGATTATTTTATTGGTGAAAAAGATACAAATACATATCAAATACAATACTCGAGTATGAGTATATCAAAAAACCGCGGGCACATCACGTAGCCTGGCCAAATCACATTTTATAACAACAACCATTAACAATAACTTCTACTCAACACATTACTAACTACAGGGGGGGGGGGGTACAGGGGTAACGTACATAAAGATTTTTTTTTATATTTTATAAATCGCGAGTATATCAAAAAAAACGCGGGCGCATTACGTAGCCTGGCCAGATTCACATTTTATAACAAGCATTAACAATGACTTCAACTCAACACATAACTAAGTACTTGAATAACATATATAAAGATTTTTTATAAATCGTGAGTATATCAAAAAAACCGCGGGCGCATCACGTAGCCTGGCCAGAATCACATTTTACAACACTAAAGGGATAACATACATAAAGATTTTTTTATAAATCGTGAGTATATAAAAAAGACAATCGCGGGCGCATCACGTAGCCTGGCCAGAATCACATTTTATAACAACAACCATCAACAATAACTTCAACTCTACACATTACTAACTACAGGGATAACATACATAAAGATTTTTTTATAAATCACGAGTATATAAAAAAGACAATCGCGGGCGCATCACGTAGCCTGGCCAGAATCACATTTTATAACAACAACCATCAACAATAACTTCAACTCTACACATTACTAACTACAGGGATAACATACATAAAGATTTTTTTATAAATCACGAGTATATAAAAAACCGCGGGCACATCACGTAGTCTGGCCAGAATCACATTTTATAACAACCACCATCAACAATAACTTCAACTCAACACATAACCAACTACAGGGGGTACAGGGATAACTTACATAAAGATTTTTTTATAAATCGCGAGTATATCAACAAAACCGCGGGCGCATCACGTAGTCTGACCAAATCACATTTTATAACAACAACCATCAACAATAACTTCAACTCAACACATCACTTACTACAGGGGGTACAGGGATAACTTAATTACATAAAGATTTTTTTATAAATCGCGAGTATATCAACAAAACCGCGGGCGCATCACGTAGTCTGGCCAAATCACATTTTATAACAACAACCATCAACAATAACTTTAACTCAATACATCACTTACTACAGGGGGTACAGGGATAACTTACATAAAGATTTTTTTATAAATCGCGAGTATATCAACAAAACCGCGGGCGCATCACGTAGTCTGACCAAATCACATTTTATAACAACAACCATCAACAATAACTTCAACTCAACACATAACTAACTGCAGGGGGTACAAGGATAACTTACATAAAGACTTTTTTTATAAATCGCGAGTATATCAACAAAACCGCGGGCGCATCACGTAGTCTGGCCAAATCACATTTTATAACAACAACCATCAACAATAACTTCAACTCAACACATCACTTACTACAGGGGGTACAGGGATAACTTACATAAAGATTTTTTTTATAAATCGCGAGTATATCAACAAAACCGCGGGCGCATCACGTAGTCTGGCCAAATCACATTTTATAACAACAACCATCAACAATAACTTCAACTCAACACATCACTTACTACAGGGGGTACAGGGATAACTTACATAAAGATTTTTTTTATAAATCGCGAGTATATCAACAAAACCGCGGGCGCATCACGTAGTCTGGCCAAATCACATTTTATTACAACAACCATCAACAATAACTTCAACTCAACACATCACTTACTACAGGGGGTACAGGGATAACTTACATAAAGATTTTTTTATAAATCGCGAGTATATCAACAAAACCGCGGGCGCATCACGTAGTCTGGCCAAATCACATTTTATTACAACAACCATCAACAATAACTTCAACTCTACACATTACTTACTATAGGGGGTACAGGGATAACTTACATAAAGATATTTTATAAATCGCGAGTATATCAACAAAACCGCGGGCGCATCACGTAGTCTGGCCAAATCACATTTTATAAGAACCATCAACAATAACTTCAACTCAACTCATAACTAACTACAGGGATAACATACATATTTAAAGATATTTTATAAAGCGCGAGTACATAAAAAATAGCATACATCAAGAACAATATAAACGATCAAATACAAAAGTTGTAAAATATCATCACACTTACTCTATTCACAAAGAACGTCTTCTCGGCGCGAGTTTCCCACCAAAAATGACCTGTTAGCTCAAATGATCACGTGGTCTGTAATCTGTGAAGCGGGAAAATTCGGCATATTCCGCCGTGCTTCTCAACTCTGACCTTTTCATTATTGAAATATTGTTGGGCAATATTGGCCCGAGACATTTGAATATTCAATGACCTTTTATCGGCAATCATCGGAATCCGGCATAACGGTATCTATTCAAATATGATCGAGAATGGGAAATCTTAATTTATAAGTGCACAGGGGTGGCAGGATAAAGCCATATACGAAAACGCACCAACAGGAAAAAACATTTGAAAGATAATATATGGCCTGTTAGAGTAGTACGTGGTTAAGGTCCTTGTTTCGCATGCGGAAGGTCGTAAGCTCAAATCCCACAACGGGTGAAACTTTTATTAGGTCTTTGAATTATATTATTCTATTTTTGTTTTACTTTTTAATTTATTTATTTTTTATATTTTTTTCATTTAATAATTATCATTATTTTATATATTTTCCATGTATTTCATTTACGAGAATGATATAGCTTATAATGTATGGTGGCTGATTTGGAGCACTTTGCGCGTTACGTTGTCGATAGCGACAACACAACCTAAATCGTTATCGCCTTTTCGTCGCACTGACGTCTTGTCGCTTGGCTTATAAGCCAGTCTTTTGATTTAAGGTAGCTCGCTACTTTCCGACCGAAATATGACAACATCTCAGATCTTGGTGATTTTTGGTATGCAAACGTATAAATATGTGAGCTTTACTTCTGCAGTATTATTTTATAAATAAACAGCGTTACTATGACGTCAAAGCGCCCTCTATCGGTGGCGGCGAAATTGCGTCTTTTTTTATCAATAAACCGGTCTGTTCTTATCAATTTTCATCCGATTTCATTCATTTTAATTTTATAATGTTCAGTAAATGTATGTCTTTGTAATGATGTCTTTCTTTAACATTTACTTAATAGTCTGCGATTTTACGTCATTTTTCTCTACGTTCTGACGTCCATATTTGATTCAAATATCGCGCGATATCGCAATAAAGATTGTGTAATAAAAAAAATTCAACACGGTGAATTTTGCTATAATTTTCCGAGCGTGTAGTGAGATAGTGAAGGAAAGTATTTATGCAAAAAAAAATATAGGGTTAACGCGTAAGATATTTTGCTATTACTGTTTTAAAATAAAATAAAGGGTGAGTGAAACGTAATGATTTTGGTGACGTTAATAGATGTTGGAGTTCAAAGAATAATACCAAATAACAATTTTCTTACGTCAAACATTACGATAGTAAGTATAAACAACACAGGGACTTGATGAAATGTATATTTTTTAAATTGTTGATTATTTTCTCATTGAAAGCATGCGCTAGATGAGCACATTTACAATGTTTAATCCGACAATCCCTTTTTAAATACTTTCCTAATTTGCAGGACACAGTCTCATACATCTTTTAATTCTAATTTTATAATGTGATGTTGTTAAAGTGTTATATTATTATATGAATTAACTAGTTTCAGCGCAAAAAATAAGAGTTGCATATTGCTGTATGAATGAAGTAAGAATATTAGTTTGCTTAGCTTATACCCGTAGAATATTTATTTTACGTTACATTCAGCTTTTAAACACTTTCATAAAATCACATAAAGCCAGACGAGCCTCGGTGTCAAAACACATCGTAAAAATACAATTAAAATAGATATGCATACAAATGTGCCGAAATAAGTGATAAATGAAATTCAGAAATAATATTCAAATATGTTAAAGGGACTCCACTGAGGTTTTTGACATGATGGAACTGAAAATATTTTTTCCAGATAAATGTACCATTTGATGTAGGTTTAGACCATTAATCTTTGTGCAAAATTTCAGAGCATTCGCGCACTTCGATCTTCCAGAATAATTATTCAAAATGAAAACGCTTTTCACCCAAATCGGGCTAACAAAAGCATAAAAATACGATTTTCAATTTATTTCAAAGTATATTTCTTAACTATCTAGTATATATTTCTGTTTAAAGTGCCCCAGGTCATTTATGTAAGAAATTCAAATGTTATGTGTTTGGCTTTTCAACCTCAGTGGAGTCCCTTTAAGAATATTTAAAACCAAACTGTACAAGAAACAAAAACCTTTATTTTATTTTTATTTTTGCTTACCATTTTTAAGTCTGTGCAATACATTGATTATATAATCATAATCTAATTAAAATGTCATGATAATTAGAAAATGAGCACTTATGTGACAAACTATAAACTATTTTGGAAGCAAAATCATACTGAATAAAAAAAATATAAGCATATTCGCAACTGCAGACTCGAATGTGAAACACCCAATATAACCATTACTCAACTCGGATTTATTACCGCTTTTTCATTACAGTATAACATAGCGGGCTCAAAGTATTATTTATTTCCTAAATGTTCCACTACATTTTACCTCTGTAGAGCAACTACTCTAGGCAACAAAGGGCATTTCTCTGTAAAGGTTATACTGTATATTTTAATTAAATACAAAATATAATTATTAAATAACTTGTGCAACTTTTGTTACCACTGAATACGAATAATGTATTATGTTTACTTTATTTCTCAACGGGAATGATTTGGAGTGCGGTTAACTGATGCCTGCACTCCAGTTAACTTTCTGTGCATGTTTATGTATACGATTTAACTGTGACACTTTTTCAAACTGGCAGATGGCGCAAGTCTTTTGGAGAACATGGTCAAAGGAAATGCACTTTATGTAATCAAAATGATATTGCCGATGAATTCCACTATATGTTAAAATGCCCTTTCTTCTGTTTTAGTAGGAGAAGCCTAATTCCAAGTAAATATTTCAATCGACCGAACACACTTAAATTCAAAGAACTCATGCAGTCAGTGTGGCGCCGTTAAATGTCGCAACGCCGCTAAATGTCGCACCATTGCCGCTAAATGTCGCAACCGCCGCTAAATATCGCAAAATCATTTGCCGTTAAATGTCGCAATGTTAACGTTAAATGTCGCACGAATTTCCCTTACAGTTAAATGTCGCAACACTACCGTTAAATGTCGCAAGATGTAAATTCATGTTAAAATCATGATTAAAGTAAGTATTATATTACTTTTTAACATTCTCATAGTTATTTTTATTGTAATTGCCATCTTTGTTTTACTTGTTTTCTTTTATGAACCTAAATATCGTGGTTTTGAGCTGCTCTATAATGTAATCTTTAGGCTAGAAAGGATAATTGATACTAAATTCTAAATAGATAAGTATTTTTCTTTTGTTTCCCATTTTCATTTGTAACCCTGATAGACAAGAGATTAAAGGTATTATGGTATTGTCGCTCTCAGAATTTGGTTTAAGTAATTTCATTTAGTTTCTCAGACACTACCGAATTTACTTTAAATGTGGTTTATTTGTTTACTATGATCATATGATGCAATATCAAAGGGCAGATAATCCTAGATATAGTTTGCAAAGTTATTCCCCTTATTTCTCTAAGATGTTTTCGCTCTGATTAACCTTTTGGTTACGGCTCATTTCAAACATATTCACTTTAAACTTAAATACTTATTTCTTATAAAAGTACTAATGCAAAGTAAGGGAAATTCGTGCGACATTTAACGTTAATATTGCGACATTTAACGGCAAGTGATTTTGTGACATTTAGCGGTGGTTGCGACATTTAGCGGCAATGGTGCGACATGTAGCGGCAAGTGCGACATTTAGCGGCGTTGCGACATTTAACGGCGCCACAATTCAAAAATAGCTCAGTCATTAACCGCACATAACATATATGAATTATTACTTGAATCTCGAATCTTATAACCTTTCCTTAAATCTTAGTACATGTTTCTCAAATTTGATTTTTAAAAAATATTTCGGCTCATCTGCATGGAGGCATGTAGCTAAAAAGTTGTATAGCAAGGCTCTACAATACAGATTCATACAAAATTTTGAGTCACGGTAAATGTTTGACAGAATTGCGTTTCTTACTTATTTAGATCTTATAGAGTTGTAAATCATTGTGTTAGATAACTGTCTTCGTAGAATTCGCTAAATAACCAGTTTTGCATTTCACGGTATAGGAGAATTTATTTGTTCAACAATTATATTGCTGAGCCCGATAATGGAGGCCGCGGAAATGTGATATGTCAAACTCATCGTTTTCATTCCTCATTCAACATCCAAATGGCAAAAAGAACATTCAAGAAGTTCGAGGATGAATGTGCCGAGTAAGTTGTCGCTTTCAAGATGGTCTGGTGGTTAAGATACCAGCCTCGCAACCCAGAAATCGTGGGTTTGAGCTCTACTTGGGTAACGACCATTTTTCCTCATACTTGTGAAACATGCAATACAGGTTATAGTTCCAGACCCCGGCTGTGGTTCAAATGATCTTCTTCGAGATACCATCAAAATCGACATAAAAAAATGGTTTCCATGATCACACCGTATTACTGGTGCCAGTGATGCCAGACAGCTACAGTGATGACAGAAATTCTAAAATTTACTGAATATTACAGGTTATAAATTTGGCTGATATATTTATAAAAGGCAAATAAAGACAATTTTAATATCATAGACTTCCTGCCCATTGACTGGAAACACTGGCCAGTAAATTTGTTTCCACATTTTCATAAGATATTTCGAAGGGGTGAAGAGTGACAGTTTCGGAAAATCCGTGAAAAGATTTTTTTGTTCAATTTATTTCATGTTTGTAAAAGACGAAGAGATTTCATTTTAGGCAAATAAACATTGATGACTTAGGGTAACGCATGCGAAATATCAACCAAATTATCAACATTTTCTTTTGAATGTTACAGACATTCGAACATGGTCGGTCGAAGAGAAAAATGCTGCCGTTGTACGCAGATTTGCGTAATACAATAATACAAACCAAATTTAAAACGGTTTAACATACATGTAGTTATCATTAAATTTTAGATTTTGTCATCACTGCAACAATCTGTCATCACAGTCTGTACTGGTGATTAACGTAGCCTATGAGTCTGAATGTTTTAAATGACTGAAGACAAATGAATTCTTATACTCGTACAATATGTTTTGAGCGGTCCTCTCCAGAAATCCTCTGAAAATAATACTCACGAGAAACAACAAAGATGTTGTCAAAATGGGCCGAAAAACAAAGGGACGGAGTTAAAAATAGAAGGGTAATTAATAAAGAGAGGAATTAAAGATGGAAGTGCAGAAAAACTAACTGTAGATGGCGGCACAGACGACGAAACAAACCAAGCAAAACGTTTAAAAACGTCACTCGGTTAAAAACGTCTATCCATCCACAAAACCTGAAACTGTAAACAAGACATTCATAATCGGACCTCTTCAGGTCTTATTTTTCTGCAGCAAAAACCACTGCCGAGGAGGTTAGACCTGTTAATGGTGCCTCAAATCTCTCTCTAAATCTTATTGTGTTGGTTCGCCGAACATCTAAACAAAACAAACAAAACTAAACCTCTAAATTTCGCCATGTCCTTGAAAATCTAGGGAGACACTGTAAATGCTAAATTCTAACAATGGTCATGGTAACAAAACGCCTAATAGCTGAACACCGAAACCTTTAGTCAAACAGTATTTTGTTAAAGATTGATTGACAGTTGTCCAGTGCAAATGACATATTTAATTGCGTAATAAACAACGAAATTAAGTTATCCGACTATTCCAGGTCCTCCTGGATTGGTGATGGCCTTGGTTGTTTTCATAAACACGGGTGGTTCCCTCGGCTCGAAACCAGGAATTTCAACACTGATGACGGACTGTAAGTGTGTATGGAAACGAACATGTGTGAGGTCTACCATTCTGTACATCAGACCAAAAGCCTCGCCGGAAAACCTGTCATGAGATGTCTCAGGGTATAAAATCCAGTGGCCTATCCCATAATCCATCTGTAAAAAAAAACAAATATGAGCCGTGTCACGACAAAACTAACACAGTGCGTTTGCGACCAGCATGGATCCAGACCAGCCTGCGCATCCGCGCAGTCTGATCAGGATCCATGCTGTTCGCTTACCAACTCTATTACAAGTAGAGAAACTGATAGCGAACAGCATGGATCCTGATCAGACTGCGCGGATGCGCAGGCTGGTCTGGATCCATGCTGGTCGCAAACCCATTATGTTGGTTTTGTCATGACACGGCTCAATTGTTAATCACCTGTAATTGATTTACAGTTGTATTCATTCGGATCACTAAGTCCCCATATGCTATCTGATGATACACGCCCACGTATTCTGTGAGGGGTCTGGAAGCCTTATGTGTTGTATCTATTGGCCTCCTGATAGAATGTGTACTGTTGTACCAAGGTTCCGGGTATGTGCATACTGTTGTGTCATTTATCGTCGGTTTCTCGCCAAGAAAAGTGTCCAGCAAGTGACTACAAGAAAAATGTTATGTAATATTTATTACACTTGAATTCGTAACAACAATTATAATTACAACACTATTAGACAATTATATTTCAATATACACATGTACCTCTAATATTATTGTTCTTATGAATACTAAATATGAAAATTGACTTCTATCTATAAGTGCTTTGGTTGCAAAAATGAGTTGTGGGAGAGGGTTGGGTAGGGGATAGTATCAGATCACATCCTCTTACCCATGTGTGCAAATGTGCTGTTTGCAAATCCAAACTTGATAACATTAGTCTCAATAGTTCGACTGCAAAACCGGCCGATTTTATAATCTGATACTACATAGATGTCTGTCTTTGTGAAGGGCAACCATCGTCTACATAATAAAATGCCCTAAAGCGCACAGTTTGTTGGGCTAGTGCAACATGAAACTTACAAGTGTAATTCAAATAACTTTATTTTTGTTTCTAAGGCCTCCGGCCTAAAACACATAGTATACATACATACGTCGATTTTTTAACATTAATTTTATATAACATGTATTACAAATACCTGTGTAAAAGTGTACGAGTAATATATCCCTCATCTTCTCCGGTCATACTGGTGAACACGCCAATGTTTACATCCGGTAGCAGTGTGACTAAAGAGGAGTACCCGAATGTTGTTCCGGTATGACGTAACATCTTATATCCTAGAAAAGATAACAAAAAATAATATAATGTAAGTGAGAGCAAATGCATCTTATGATTTGAGCAATGAATGTTTGATTCTACATCATAATTATAAGTATACTCCAAAAGTCAATCATCAATAATAAACTTCCAATGGCCGAATAAGCTCAAAGTAAATATTTCAAATATTTATTGATCTCTACTAGGTTTCATTGAATATGTTCATAAGAGACAACAAAAAGTCCCACTCTCTAACACCTGTTGATATACAGTAGCCAACCATCAAAGAATACATGACATAAAACATATAACAACTAAGAAATGAAAAAGAAACAATTAACGAAATCCATACAACTCTTTTGCAAATATTGTGAGTGTAAAATCGGGACACAAGGGAATCGATCCTTAGAGAACTATGACCAAAAAAACACACAATAAACAACAACAACATGATTTAAAATTACAAATCCGGTCATTGAATATGCTTTTTAAAGGGCATGAAAATGTGCAACATTGTTCTTTTATTCAGACAAGATTTGGAATGCTGATTAAAAAATAAAACAAGTTACTGTTTAGTATGTGATATAATTCTTTTTATGATATTATCATGAAAAAATATCATGAGCTATGGCAGTTATTTTTCTTTTCGTCTTATTATTTAGACGAAAACGAATTCAAAAAGAGATTTACAAGAATTTTGATACATTGTATTACTGTTTAGACTTAACATTCATTTCAATACATGTATAAACACTTTAAAATAAATATAGTTTTGGACACCAAACCTTTATAAAATCCCGTTTTCCAACCAAAGGCATATGCAGTTTCTGTGACAGTAAACGGAGCCTTTGGTTTATGAAAATTCTTCTCCACGGTGGACGATCTGATAGCCGTCTGAGGTTGATGCATCAATGCAACGTCTTTGGCTGCGACAACCACGTCGCCATTCTCATTTTTACCCTCATTCAGATGCATCAGCATCCATTTAGTAATGTCTGAGGACGTACTCATGATACCAGTTGATCCCGCTAGGTTACCCCATTGTCTACAAAACACATGTTGATAGTATCATATTTTGGAGAAAATTACAAATCACAACTCTGGAGTAAAATGAAAACCAACTCTCACATCCTAATAAGTTCTGAAAAGATCATCATATTTGATACGAATATGGGATTTATTTCAAATGTCCAGAATAATAAATAAAAACACTCAAAATAAATAATGGCAATCTTTCTAATATGGCACAGGCAGCACGCACGGTTATGAATATATTTAATTTCATAGAAAGTGTAGAGCCCTTGACAGCAATGAAAACAAATACAAGAAATATCAGTTTTGTTTGATCAAGTCTATGAAATGAGAGACAATAAAATGTGCAAACCAACGCAAATATTTAGTAAGATGTAAATATAACACACTCGCAGGTGGAATGAATATTTGTTATTTTTACTTACTTATGTATTTGTGAAGCCTGCATGTGTAACAGAGAAATCAACAATTAAATGTCAAATTAAAAAAGCGGACAACATATCCCAATAGTGATTATATTATACAATTTGAAAGTAAGAATACTTGAACTTAATGAGACAAATTTGACATTGAAAGAAATAAACATAAGAGCACGAATGCTGTGCTGAGCAATCTCCAAATAATGGAAATACAGCATTTCTGATTGAAAGTAGGTGGGGAGTGCTTTTACGGCCGCCACACGTTACAAACAACGCTGATGCGAAAATGACGTGGTAAAAATATTAACCTCGAAGGTCGCCAAACACAGCAAGATTTCAAATTCAAACCTTCGTTTTATTTGAGCATGGTCATGGCTTTATACTTTAGCACATGACATGTTTTAGCAGTACTCAACATTTACACCTGAAAAGGTTGACTAATTATGCTTTTGTAGCAGGAATGCCTATCATTACATTTTACTGATATAATCTTATTTTCAGAATATTATATAAACAATGAATATTTTTTCCTTAGCCTTATTTATACATTTAGTATCTTTTCAAAATCATTCAGCTGGCACTATTTTTTCTATATATAGTAACAGTAAGCATAACTTAATGCATTATTTCATGATATTCATATCTTATGTAAGGTTTTTATCCAATAGAGGGTTGTTCATTGAATTTAACTTAATACACTTCAATACATTTTAAAGCAGAATATTGATTCTCGATATTGTTTACTTAATATTTTGTAACATTCCTCTTTTTGTTACTTATTTTCAAGTCATGCCTCTTTCATGAATTGTGTGATTGCAGAGAGAAGTGGCTATATAAGCCAGTATTTTCGGTCATTTCATTGCCTTGTCTACAGATACCAAAGGTAGCGTATGCCTATTATCGCCTGACTTGGTCATTTCTCTCTATTTTCCCTATGATGTTTTTTGTAACTTATATTTCATTTCGTGACATTTTAAGAAATCAATTTAATACTTTGGCATAGAAACATATTATCTTAAATCTATTTTGCAATAAAACTGTTGAACTCTGAAATGCCTATGTTCTTCATATTTGAATTTTCAATTTAATCTTCAATGAACCTGGGTAAATAACTAGGACGTTAATTGTGATCACTTTTGTGTCCGTTTGTCCGCCCTGTTACACTTTAAATAAACGTGCCATGTCGTGCAATTGAATTGGTTTACTTGTTAAGTTCTTCAGGGACAGGAATCAGTCCACCATGAGTTTCGTCATCCGCGTAACCCTGTGCAACGTCTTTCTTTGTCCTATCTACCGTTCGCAGAAAATCCGAATCGTTCATTCCTAAAGAACATTCAAATTTTGTTGTTTTTTTTTTTATTTAGTTCACAACTGATAAATATCAATTATGAGTTCCAAGTGATTTTCTAATATATCTAATTTGAGATTGTGAAGTAATCAATGAATTGAAAGTATTCTCTTTTTTAGACAATTCATCAAATTTAGATAATAGTTTATAGGAACAACTTTGATGTGAATATGTCTGTAACTATTTACTGATTATCTCCCCTGATGACGTAGAGTAACTAATTTTATATATGAGCCGCGTCACGACAAAACCAACATAATGGGTTTGCGACCAGCATGGGTCCAGACCAGCCTGCGCAGTCTGATCAGGATCCATGCTGTTCGCTTACCAACTCTTTTACAAGTAGAGAAACTGATAGCGAACAGCATGGATCCTGATCAGACTTCGCGGATGCGCAGGCTGGTCTGAATTCATGCTGGTCGCAAACCCATTATGTTGGTTTTGTCGTGACGCGACTCATATTAAACCTACCTAATGTTTTTGTGTCCTGGGCGTACTTTTAGTCAACACCCACTTGTAAAATATTCCCTTAAAAGCATGCTTGTATATCTAAACAAGCCATTCAGACTAAAATTAAGCAAGAACTACATTTACCTAAAGGTGTGAAGATATACTGCTGTATCAATTCCTCCCAAGTTTTCCCGCCAAGAACCTCACTTAGATATGATACAATTCCATAATGAAGATTACTATATAGATAGTGTAGACGAAACTTGTAAACAGGAGCAAAATAGCGGATACGTCTGCAAATAGTTATATAAGTGAAAAAAAAAAACATATAAGCGCAAAATATTAACATAAAATGACAAGTCATTTAATAAATCGTAAGCGAATAGCATATTTATTAATAAAGGTCCATTATGCATCAGAAAATAATGCTATAAATTTTATTGCTCAAAAACTTTTATTTTTTGTATCTTCTTATAGTTCCCAAAAATATACTCATTTTCCATATACTCGTACATGAACTATCTTTCGCTACTTTTACTGTGTCAGCAATTGGTGTAATTATAGTGAATTAGTATTTTGTATGGAAGTCAAAATATTTCTTTGTTTACATTTTTCTACCTTTAAGATACATTATTGCATGCTAAGTGCTATTTTCTTCAGTATTTAAACATGTAAGTTAATTATTGAAACTTTTTAAAACACATGTTTGATATATCTAAAGTATAAAAAAATATGGAATTCTAAGGCATAATGTATGCATAAAAATTATGCAATGAAAGCATAGACAAGAAAAGATTCTAATGAAGATAATTACTTAACCTACATACATAGCATTTTTTTCCAAAGATTCAGCTCTGATATCTCTAACTACTCGTGTAACATTATGATTATGGGAATGTGATGACATGAAAATGGTTATTCTTTATGACAAAATATTTGTCGGTAACAAAATATTTGTCAGTATTAAAGTTATCTAGATTGCATTTAAGAACACCTTTCTTATAAACACGAACATAGTATTACAATAAAACATAGAATTATCTTAATATCTTGCAAATGATAATAAGTGAAAAGGGTCAGGTACTGCATTCTTTGCACCAGAATTTGTCAAAGTCAACGTTTAAGAAAGGTAGTATTAATTGATTATACAAGAAACATGTTTGATTGTTTATAAAAAAGCGAATGATTGATCGACAACCACTGAAGAAAGAAAACAACCAAATCAAGAGTTTAATGGAGCCGTCCAGGTTTTGATGGTCCCAACTATAGGATAGCATAATGCTGAATTTTTCATTGAGCATTCATATGGTTACCAGCTGGTTCGATCGTTAAATCGGATTTATTGTAATATGATTGAAAAGTAAAATATTCAAAAATGAACGTTGTAATAAATTTAAAAGTAAGTGTGAAAAAAATAATTTGTAATTGCCCGACATGCTCCTCACCTTGCGGCTTCTTTCTTTGTCAGCGTTGGATCCAGTCTCATCATTTGGTTGCTCGGGACCCCAAGACAATGTGTCATTAAGTCACGAATGGTGGCATAGTATGTGAACTCAGACGTGTTGTATGCGAATCCCTCGGTCATCACATCACCAGGTTTTGTGTATATAGACATTCTTTATTAATATAATAATGATCAATGACACTCGCATTCTATTTGCATATGTTTTCAACACTATTACACAATGACAATCTTTTGTTGTGAAAGATGCAAATTTAATTGAGGCAATGACTTTTCCCTTCTGTGGTGAACATTAAAGAGCAGAGGGTCTCTCACATTCCATTTTACAACATTGTCACATTAAGGAAAATCGGCCGTATGAAAACATTCTAGAAACTGTATTCTTGGGAGATGAAGCATTGTGTTCAACCTCGAGTCGAGTGGAAACCTGAGTAAACATTGACATTGTAATTTGTCTGATATTTAACAGTTTTCCCTATGGTTCCTAGTTGTGATATTTACATGTATAACTATCTCGTTGAACAAAATAAATAAAGGAGAACACAGGTTAATATGTAAATGGATACCAATGCACTTTTACAGCAATTTGGCAGGTTTTACGTTTGTAAAAGTTTTATCTGTGGATCTTATTTTTGCTTCGGAAGACATTGATTTAACATCCAACCAGTAACAAGTATTTGTTAGTTGTCGATTATTTATAATCTACTAATGTTTTAAAGAGAACAAATTGTTTTCAACCTTAAGTGAAAGTATTTCATATATTCTATTTACTATTACTTTTTGTAAAGTTCTTACTTCTTGTCATGTAACAGTTTTATCATCAAGGTCGCTGCAAAAGCTTTGGACATGGATGCTATTCCGAACAGAGTTGTGTTCGTAACTTTGCGTCCAGTACTGCGGTCTGCAAATCCATAACCCTTAGCAAACTGGACCTTTCCATCCTTAACAACCGACGCCGTTAGACCGGGATTCTTATTTTGACGACATGCGAGAGCCTAAAATTTCATTATGTACCTCAGCTCAAATAATATTGTTCGTTTACCCTCGCTGTTGACAGGAAATTGACTTCATATGCGAGTAGAGAAATTGTGTTAAAATATCATGATCGTATAATTATTGTTATTCATTCTTGCCACTGGAATGATCATACGGGCGAGTAGAAAAAAGGTGTCAAATTATGTAGTTCAATTTATATCACATGTAAACGGGCTTGAAAATATGTTTTGAAAAAGACAAACAATGATTTAAATCATCAAACATTTCCATAGTACTCTTCTTTGCACAATAACACAAATATGTGAGACATTATTTTACATTATAAAATATATATGTAACTATAATAAGCTTCAAGAGTTTGTACCCATGTGGTGTTCCAATAGATATTATAATAGGTTCCAATCTTATCCATTTAGCCTCGTTTCTATTTCCACAGTTCAAAATCCATATCAACTGCATATCGTATATATGCTCATTTTCATTCTCAGATTTCAAAGTATCTATATCAAATGCATCTTGTACTAGCATTGTTTATCGTTTTCACTTTCAGGGTCAAGGAATTCTTATCAATTCCTTTTGTAAGTATTTGAACTATATTTCAGTCAAAAAGTCAGAAAATGGTGGTGTGAAATAAAGAGGCATTGTTTCGGATTCTGATTCTACTGGACTAGTGCTGCAAAACATGTATCCGACTCGGCTAGCACCTCGTGTAATAGTTTTCATAGCTTTGTACTCGTACAATAGAATTCAGTACATTCATAATATCAGTCGGGAAAACTTACAGATTTATAAGCAAATCCGCAATAGATAATTACATAAATATGACTTACTGCATTGAGAAAGCTGTCTACCTCACTTTGATCAAATGCTAGCGTTGTAAAATATAAACCATATCCAATTAGTATATTGAACAAAAGTATACCTCTCATGATGGTAAAACACAGAGAGTGAGTGGTCCGCCTTATCTTTATTGTCAGCTCACGGTCAGTTTTGTCCATGTATAAAGATAAGCATATAAAGGTGGGTTACATTGAAAGAAGTTCAATATCTAGCTATATAGGAAGCACTCTGATTTAAGTTCAGATCTACTACTACTATAGTTATTTCTTCCATGTAGATCTGATTGCCACCGTATTTGTTTCGCCTTCATTGTCATTCGGATTGTCCGGGAAAGTCGCAATATGGCATTTACAGAGTGAATATAAAAACATAATATTTTTTTTTAAGTTTGACTGTCGAAAATTTTGAGATTTAAATCTGTAGAAGCAGTCTTTATGACAGAATCAATTAAAAAGAAGGTCTCTTAAAAAGCGTTATTTTATATTATAATTTTAAAATATAATCTTGTTTAACATGTTCACCTTAAACAGAGTTTGTCATTAGAGCTGATTTTACATCTTTATAATTATACGGATAATCTTTTCTGAGAAAAGAAGATTACAATTTGAGAAAAATTGCATTACACTTGCGTTCAGAAGCTGTAACTAATGTCTGAGAATAGTGAATAAAATGTCTAAAATAACATTGCAATAAGTCTTACTTACTCAAAACAAAGCACGAAAAGCATTTTACACATTTTTATTTAAGTTACAATTTAACAAATACAATGAATGTCAAAGTCAAAAGTATCACAGGGCAGTGGGCACTTCACTAGTAAAGCACTTAATAAATCCAATAAATACGCTTTTAAATGAAACACAATTACCTTTTTGAACAAAAATTACGGGCAGAATTAATAATTCTACTAAGTAAGGCTTTTTGGAGATTACCATCAATGCGCCAACACTTTGGCCAAAATACAGCTGATATTTGAGCCGCGTCACGACAAAACCAACATAGTGGGTTTGCGACCAGCATGGATCCAGACCAGCCTGCGCAGTCTGATCTGTCTCTATCTATTTGGGTTTGCAGCGAACAGATGGTCCTGATCAGCTGCGCGATCCAGCGGTTGGATCATGTGGTCGCAAACCATATGTTGTTTTGTGTAAGCGGCTCTATTCAAGTGTAGCGATCTATCTTCTTTTCATTCGAAATGTCTATTAAATAACAATATTGTATTAAATAACAGTTTTGCTTATTAAGTGACTTATAAAGTTATTGTTTTGATATACTTATATGTCACATGTACACACTAAATGTTTTTCTTGCATTTCTAACCTCCAAAGAAGATAATGTTGATGTTCAGTTATCAGTTGATGTTCAGTTATCAGTCATTTCATCTTGCTATGGGGTATGACTGATAATAGAAATAGGTGTACTATTTCTGTGGAGATTTCGTTGAGATATTACTCTGTTTCTTCAGTCATATTGGATGTATATAGTCTTTTTTCCAAATTTCATTGAGAATATATAATCATTTAGAGTACAACATTTCTTTTGATGGCGGTCGTGGCTTCATAAGTTTGGTAAGTCGCGCTCTTTGATCAGCTGACATGCTTGGTAACTTGATAGACGATGATGAAGACGTTGATATTCGGGAACTAGGTCGCCTCTGTAACAAAACATATTAATTTATATGAGTAATAGGTAATTTAAGAAGTAAAATTGGAAAATAAAAATGTTATCACCGAGACAAGAATGGAAAGGTAACCGTTTTAGAAAAGGTGAGATGATGCATATTAAAGCGCACTGTTAATTTAAAAGCCAATGGTTCAGTCGTGGGTATCCGTGTATAAAGCTATTCATCTGCTACCTGCAGTTCTCAAGAAAATAAGTTTTGAAAAAGAATAACTACAAAATGCCTGTATGAAAGAAACATTTTTTTCCTTACGACAAAATGGCGCATGTACACAATCATTGCTAAATGGTTAAAACCCTACTTAAATTAAACTGTAGAACAATATTTTCTTTCGGAACATATTATTCTGTTTACGGACAATATTCATGTGTGTTCATGGTGTTGAATAACTGAAACATTCTACGTTACAATTCTATCGATATTCGACCATAAGATTAAGAATACAAAATAAATTTACTGTATTAAACATTTTTATATAAATGTTTCATTAGATATAGCTTTATATCCTTTCATACATATGCACCTACTAGTATGCCTCGGATAATGACTATGGAAGATCACAGTTCATTCTTTTATATTTTAACCACATTCTGTACATTTTTTTTTCTTGTAAAGTTTGAATATCAAATTGATTTTAATGCATTTTTGCTATAAAGTTGATTTACTTCATAATTTGCTTTTATTAGGAGGTGCCCACAAAGATCAGAAATAAAGATTAAATTAAAAGGTTTGGTTTTGGAAGCAATACTGTTTCGATAAGCCGAAATGAAACGAAATGAAATATCGCACGCGCACTCATTGGCTTACCGTTTCTTCGAAACCTTGACCAATGTCGTAAGAAAATGATCGCTCTTTGCCTTGAACGGCAAGGGCGGATATATGGGTATGTGTGGGTGTGGATTGTCTAAGCACCTGACTAGAATTCACGCCAATCATTCCTGCTTTCGGGTCTATTATCAATGGCTGATGTTCCGTGAATACTCGGTTGAAATTATTGTCCCTGTTTTGAAGCTCTAAGCGATATCGACGAACTTCCGCACGTAGTTTCTCCAATTCGTCATTATAATCCTACAAAACAAAAAAATATTAGAAATAAATAATTTATTTACTTAGCAAAACATATCTTATTGCATTGTGTTCCATAATCAAACGAATTCCTTGACTAAAAAATCTTCAGATACATTGAGCAATACGTCTTCAATATTGTATTTATCATGAACAACTTTGTTGAATAAATAAATACATGTTCAGCACAAATTTTCTTATTTTGCATTAAAAATTCTCTAGAAAATTTAACTTTCAATTTTTGTTTCTATTTTCTCATTAAAGAGTTCCAAACAAATGACAGACACTCACGAATGGCGAATGGCGGGCCATGTCATGTACCGATATTTAAAAGTTCCAGAAGCATTTTTCCTTACTTTGTGCCAGTGTGAATTTTTGCTAATGATAATTGTTACGAACGTGTTGACCACCACTATTGCAGCAGCAGCAGAAAACAAGCAAATTTAATTTTGTTAAAGGACATTCTATGATTATTGTACAATACTTTATGTTTTTGTTATAAAATTGAAATTATTCAAATATAACATAACACTATAATAAGTTTAGTACTGAACATAATATAGAAGGACAACCAAAATTCTTTGTACTCTACTGTCAAATTTTAAATTGGAACTTTGAAGTTTTGTCATACATCTGTATGTTATTTAACTAACAAATATTAAAAAACAAAATATCTACGCTAGTAAACTCTCTTTAACTTCATGTCACAATGTCAAAATATTTGTTCATAAGTAAATTAACATACACTTGTTAAAAAGAATGCTATTATGCTTTTTTGTAAGAATTGATATCAGTGTGGATGAACTGGGCCTGCCCGTACGCTCTTATTCCTTTACATGTTTATCTTAGGTGTTTTTAAAATCGTATATATATTCAATCATATTTCTCGTTGTATTTTTCTTTTCTTCTAGCTTTTCTCCATAAGTTACCTTTGTTGTCCATTCAAAGTGCTTACATCTAACCGCAACGTTTTTGTATCTTTATTTCGAAAATTTACCTTTACTGGATAGGAATTGATACACGTATTGTTTTTACTTGTTTTCCAATTCAGTCTGAATTACTTCGTTGTGATATATTTGTAAATGTTATTTTATGTACAATATTTTTTAATAAATAAAAGTTTAAACTAAAGGAATGTATAAGAAAAAGAATCGAACAATAAACAATAGACTGCTTTAAAGAGTTGGTGACATTGTCAGAAGGGATTATTGAAACGCTGAAACGAGCAATTCTTTTTGAACACAACGAGATAACAAAAACAACTTATATCAACTAAAGACGCATGCAATTATGATAACAAGTGCTGTGTTAATGTGGTCTATACGCTTTATTTTCGGTGTCCGTGGTTTCTTGAATTGGATCAAGAATTCTAATTATGTGAAATATCAAAACGTTATATCCTTGATTTTCTATTGACATTCTGCATAGCGTATTAAGAAAAGCAATATTAATAAGCGATTTGACAACTACGATCTTAATAAGTATTTGCAAGGTTATACCATTAGAAAACATAATAACTTTTAATAGAATATATTCATGAAGCGTCGAGATTGATTATACAGTGTATATTTTAAGTATATGATAACAATCGAATGCTCTGTTAGACAAATTTTATAGCATTGAAAAGAGTAACAAGTGTTGATACGATTGGTTTAATGCAATTTCAAAATGGTCTGACACTTCATAAACATTGATATAATAACCCCTAATAATTATGTGTAGATTATATTATAGTTTAAATGTTTTCAGCCAAAACATTTGAGTTCAGTATTATAACAGTAAAATATCTTTATGAATAAATAAAAAAAAACGTTTAAAACGAATCGGAAATTGTATTACTTTCAACTGAAGGGCAAAAAATCCTTCCAACGCCCATTTTGAACCTGCACTTAAAACAGTACAAACTGGGGCAAGTTGGTCGGACATGCAAAGGTTGACTATTGCTGTTATATAATATACATTTCCAACAAAGATCAATAAAAAGAGTTGAGTTGACCAATATAACTTCGAATTATATATTATTTCCTCGATTTATAACGAATCAATAAATATTGTAATTAATTAATGTATACATGTATCTTTTGTAGATGTAGATGCCAATTTCCTGATCAAGTTAAGTCGAGCTGATTGAAATAAACATCATACTAATAGTGTGTACAATGATGGCAATATATTTAACCATCAATTTACAAATGTCTTCGGTATTACAAATGTCTTCAGTAATTTGTAATTTATCTTACTATACGTATAATTGTAATCCTTTTTTTAGCTTTAAATATATAACTTAGCATTCAATAAACTAATCATATATCTTTAAGTATAACTAGTAATATACAAACGTAAATATGTTCCTTAACGATATGTATTGCTATTGGTACAAATATATAATTAAGAAATGAATGTACAAACCGAAAACGATTGTTGTACAGGAGCTGTTCTTGGGATTTTAACGACCTGGTTTTGTTGAACAACGTCTGATACTTTCTTCTGAAAATCCTTTCGTAGTGATCTTAACTCTGATTCTAATAGTTTCACACGAGATATTAAACTTTCTTTCACTTTGTGTGTCTCATCTAACAACAATTGCATTTCTAGACATTCCTTTTCTAATTTGTCATTATTTCTTTCTAAGTTTTTGATCGTTTCGTTTGCCTGCAATTGCTTAGTTTGCAAAGACCTTTCTAAATCAGACACTTGTTTTCTAAGATTTGACAATTCTGCCTCCCTCCTTTGTATTTCATCCGTTTTAGAATTCAATTGCTCTTCTACTTTTTGTCTTAATTTTTCAATGTCTTTTTGTGCATTTATAAGAAGATCCCTGAGGTTTTGAGTTTCCTGTTTTTCATCATTTAAAGCTTTTTCTGCTGCCACAAGTTTTCTTCTCCACTCATCTTCTTTGTCACTAGTTTCCTGGGCAACAACTTCTTTGATTATTTCTGTTTGCTTATTTCTTTCCCGTTCTAATTTCCTTTCTAACTCAACAACTTTATTTTCAAGTTTTCCAATTCTCGTTCTTCCATCTTCAATTACGTGCGTTATCTCGTCTTCGTATGATTCCTTTAAAGCGTCGATTTCAACTTCTTTTTCATGGTTCCGAGTGAATAACATGTGTACAACTTGAGTTAACTCGGCCACTTTCTTAGACATACGAAACTCAAGTGTTCGTTTAACTTTATCCGCCATTGTTATGCATATGGCGGTTGAACTATCCGAATACCACTAATGTATATTCCCTTAGTGATAAATGTCTTTGCCTTTCATTCCTAATACTTTTATCTGTAATGCATTCTTCAGCTTTGAGTATTCCATTCCATGGCGAGAAAATTACCCCTTGAACGAAAGAAATGAAAGATCAGTTGTAGAAAAAATGACTGCTTTTTTCTAAAGACTATACAATGTAGATCTAATTTGATTTTCAATAAATTATAATGACATGTTCTGCCATTATATATGATGATGATATATCCTTTATAAGTAATCGTTCAATCATGATATCAGTTTTCAAATTAAGGCGACAAATATCTTTATTTCAAGGTTGTAATATACTATCGATCACAAATACCATATTTATATATACTGCAAATATTCATCAATAAGATTATATAGTAAAAAGTAGTATGTATTCCGGATGAAAGAAACGTTTACAATACCATCCCGAAACTGAAAGAGGAAAGAAAGGTTCTTTAAATAACATACCTTCTATTAGCCTGTATTAACAAATATACACATTTTGTTTCTAGTTTCCGTACGAAATGATATGAAGATTTATTTGAACAGACGTAGCCTATTTTTATGTAAGAATGTAGAATAATAGCCGAAATGTTAGTCCACATTAAACCATTTAATCCTTTCCATTCAGATCAAAAGTAAATTCGGCTATAAAAATGAGAGGAAATCGCCTTGTTATGTACGTAAGGATTTGAATTTTAACTATTTTAAACGTTAACAATATATTACACCGGGGTTTAAATATCAGTTAAGTGTTTGTGTTATCGACGTATCGGATCAATGGCACACCGAGGTTGACATTCATAACAAATCAGGACTTGTAAAGTATTTTCAATAAAATCGCTAACGAAATAACCTTTTAACACAGAGCAATTAAGTGTCGGATTGTCTTATTTCTTTTGTTCGGTACATTATAATGACGGGCAAAAATAAACAACTTATAAATAGAAAGAAATGAGTATTTTTATTCATGCATGTCGATTTGAAAACAGTACTGAGACATTGAATTCATTATTTGAATAAGATATGTAAACAAATAAAGGGAAAATATAGCAATAAAGGAAGAGTAATTTACGCGCTGCTATTGATCATACAATGCAACTAGAAATTTCTTTTAATGAATACAGGCTGTTTAAAAGTACTTTTCATTGAACCATGTCATAAGTGTCAATGACAACATGAATCCACGTAAGACTTGATCGATCACAAGAACTCTATGATAGTGTCTAAATTACCATTGTTCGTCCACTGTTTGAACAGTTGAACTTTAATAATATTTATATAATGATTTCCTAATATTTCTATAAGCATTAAACGTTGCCAATAGTAATTTCAAATCGGTTTCGTTTATTGGATTTTGCAAGTATCAACTATTTTTTGTTTAAAAAGGGGATCTAACAGGGTGGCGAACCTAGATGATTGTTTGACCATGTACACGGTTGAAATTAAAATAGCCACGGTTCTGGTAGGCCTTTCGTCAACATCTTTACATATTAAACAAATTTTCTTCAAAATGAAATGTTTAAGCCCTTACACAGAAAGCACGCGGTTGTCGTGGACTTTGCGTGAAGAGACTGTGATGTTCCGTAATCTTCGTATCGATCTATACACGGACACATATGTATATTCTTAACCTGTGCACTTTGTATAAATAATGTCACCGACTAAATCAGTTCGGAAATTATTGCGGAAAATTAGAGAATTTTCAAGCGAAATGTATAACAGTTTGTTATCAAAATTAATTTCTATATAAAGGTTTATACACTTTGTTTGAAGAATATTCATTCTGTAAAAGAAAATTGTTAACCATTTTCCGCCGTCCAAAAAGACACGTGGGATTGCCATCCTGTATATGTCCAGAGATGATATTTTACATTGTTTATTTCTTGTATTGAAACATTATTATGGTTGGGGTGGGGGTGGGGGACACGTGGCGTGCCTACAAGTATAGAATTGTTCTCTTAAAATAGTTAGAATTATATCGGTACAGTCAGGTTTAATAATAAAGTGTTATTACTATAAGTTAACAACGTATACTACACAGAGTATTTGTATTATATGAATTAGGATATGCACTACAACGCCATTATTAAAAGACTAACATTACCTTGGCAGTTATCTGGAATCCAACAAACTTGTTTTCATGCACATTTTATATCACTATAGTTTATAGTTAAAATAGCTGAGATGTAAATTTACTATGAATAAACACCTGTTTTCTGTTATCATCATGTTATCTTATATTAAACTTTGTCCTACAAAAATACTTTAACTTCTATGTACACTAAATTCCATTTCAAATCTGTCATTCAAATCTATCAGACGAATGCCTGAAAGATAAAAAGTAAAGTTTGCACGGTCATTAAGTTTTGTCACAGAATTTGTGAAGTATATTGATTTCGGATTGATCGGATTTTGTAGACGAAGAAAATATCAATTTCCTGTCAAATTGTGTTTGATATATTTGAAAATGTAGTGCGAAATTGCATCGATTGAGAGCGCTTATGTTACGAGAGCAGACGACTTGACTCTTATTATTGAGATTAATTTTCTTGACAGCAAACAAGCGTTTTTTTTTGCATAAAAAATGAATGAACACAGCGGTACAACGGTGAACACTTGAAATTGTCAGGAAAGTGTCACTTTTGACATATATTCCAATGCTCATAAGAGTGAACCCAGTAAATCACGAGGAGCCCACAAATGTCAGGAAAAGAAGGGGGGAAATACTTTTAAAATGTTGAGTGCTAAAAAATGAAATTTGTTTGCAGAATTTACTAAATAAAAAAGATAAATCATTCAAAAACTTGTTTAACTGACCAATTTTAGAAATGTCATTTTATAATAAAAAGTTTATTTAGTCGGGAAAAAATTAAATGATCATTCCCTGCCGGTAACTCAGAGCTGCGACAAGCAAAACTTCATTTGTTTTTAAAATTCGTATTTCCCTGTAATGGCGAAAATATTGCTGACATTCTCTGTGACATATTTTATTCTATTATAGATTAATGATTGTTCAAATGATCGAAATTGTTATTTCCCCTTCGTGATTATGTTTAATCATCGAAACCTAGCAAAATGCATATACAAATGTAGAAAATTGTTTTAAATTTTGTTTAATGACTAAAATTGAAAGTACAATAAAAATTGATATTATTATTATTATTATTATTATTATTATTATTATTATTATTATTATTATTATTATTATATCAAATAAGGTATCCGTATGCTAGATCCTTAGTTATCTGCTCTTGAAAATAACCTATAAAGAGTAAAGAAAACACACTTTCAAGGAAAGATAACCCAATAACTATGTTTTACAACCCTCTTTTTTCTTAACCTTTTTGTCTTCACTATTTTCAGAGATTTTTTTTCTCAATCATGCACCGCACTGTTTTAGAAACTCTGTGCAGTTGGTTCAATTTTCATTCTTTGCCAAGCTGTACCTTATGAAATATTATTTGAGCCGCGCCATGACAAAACCAACGTAATGGGTTTGCGACCAGCATGGATCCAGACCAGCCTGCGCATCCGCGCAGTCTGATCAGGATCCATGCTGTTCGCTATCAGTTTCTCTACTTGTTATAGGGTTTGTAAGCGAACAGCATGGATCCTGACCAGACTGCGCGGATGCGCAGGCTGGTCTGGATCCATTCTGGTCGCAAACGCATTACGTTGGTTTTGTCGTGACGCGGCTCATTTTATGAAATTTTATCAGCAATTAGAAAATATTGCCTCCATAATCTTATGATCGATTCTCGAAAGAGTTATAACACAAGATGTCCCTGTTATTTAACACATATGAATGCTGTACGTAAACAGAATAAAACGTATTACCAGTTAAGCAATGACTTCGTGCATGCGCCATTCACTTTTATAGCAATTTACTACCATAACTTTTTTTATACCAGTTTGGGAGTATTCTTTTTCAAGCATTATTCAAATAATCGTATTTCTGATTTGACCAATTTTTATTCGAGCTATTAATTTTCTCGTTCCTGTTGTCTTGTGATATATTCATGATACAAGTTAACCACATATATGTAGGCTATTTATATTCGTTATATTTATTTCTTGTATATGCCCTCATTTTATACTTTTAATTCATGTATGTATGAAAATTTTATTGTATCAATCAACAAAAACAACAACTTACACATTGCACCATTAATTGCCTCCGGATTCATGCTAATTTTAGTGAAATTTTGAGAATGTATTTAAAAGTAAAATTTTGTGAAGGGAACCAAGAGAGTAATTTACACATTGCAAAAGTATACTTACACAATCCACTTAAATTACCAAAAGAGGTCAAAGTATGCAAAAATAGTCCTAACTGCGTTAGTCACGTTGTAGAAAATTGGTGATATATCTTACAAAATGAGACATTTATCGCATATAACGTGTAAATTATTATTTGAATCCAGAATCTTGTTACTTGTCTTAAAATCGAAGTACATTTTTCTAAATGTTGATTTTTTTAAAGATTTTGGCTCACCTTGAGACATGCAGTTTTAAATGGATGTGCACATCGCTTTTAAACTGTCTGGTCTTATATACTTTTTCCTTGGCTATGAATGACTAATAATGTTTTATCAGTCAGTCTTAAATCTTATATCACACAGAATAAGAAAAGTAAGTTAATTCATGAACTTGATTCGTTATCAGCAAAAGACCCATTGTCTCGACAAAGCGTTTTCTTCTTAATACATCAACGTGTATACAAGGAAGATTTTCTACAATATTCAATTTTACAAGAAATTAATTAGATCAGCAAATATTTACCCAGCAGTTACGCATTTCATTAAATTTTGAACAGATTTCTGATATCTATCATTTTAATAGCGCTTACAATCATGGATTGTCGGGGGTATCGATCAATTTAATAAATGAAATAGTGTAACGATCTAGAAAGACGATATACCAAACGTGGAGCATTCCTTGAAGAACACTATCATTAAAATAAAACTCATTCAAAGATACAAAGAAGTTGTTGAGTACAAAGTGTATAAATTAGCAAAGGACAAAGATCTGCAAACACATCTGATTCAGTTAAATGATATTTGTATTTGTGTCTATAATTATTATGAACTAATCTGCAAAATCATGGTGGTTTTAAGGAGCCACTCGTGCATCAAATATCTATATATATAAGAGATATAAGAGTATGTTTCAAATAGAACTGGCGACACCTTATTTCGTATTTTGATTACTGTTTTAAATATTGAATCTTTCTTTTTGAAGATTTTTAACACATGTAAAATGGGCGGATATGATTTGATACATTTATTTATAGGTTTAAAATAGAAGCTTTTCTTAAAAGGTTTGTTAAAAAATGTTTGAAAATTTTGCTTATTTTCACAACAGTAGCTTTGACCTATGCATCTTTTTCTAAACCAAGTATAAGCATTAAAAAGAATACAAAAACTATAGTGCACAATAGTATGGCATGTGGAGGCAAACAGTTCATTTGTGTTTTCAAGTGTACATTTTTCTACTTTGTTTTATTTTGTTTATTTTTTTTGTTTTTATTTCCCGTTGTTGTTGTTTTTTCAACAACAACAAAAGCTATTGTGCTTCATAAACCAAAGCATGTTAATCGTCACAGAAACATATCTTCAAAGTTAGTCTCACCAGAGTTTTTAAATCAGAATTTGAGAGATTATGCTTTCATTTACAGTTGATTATAAAATACAACTTACATATTTTGGTATTCCTAAATCTAATAATTAAAACTGAAGCTTCGTTATTTTTCACTCCAAAACATACTATTAAACTCCAAACTCTACTTAGATATATAAATCAAATTTGATATTAACATTAATCCTCGATAAAGGGATTAAATTAATCCATATAGGGTGAAACGGCTTATTTCTTTTATAAAAACCAATACCCAAAATTCAGATAACGATGGTATGGGCCTATCATAGATCAAATTTAATGATAAAACATGCTGTGCCCATGTAGCATTTTTCTATTTTATTCTAAGGCTTTTCTCCTTGTTTACCAGAGACTCTTTATAAATTGACGTCTTCCCCTCAGGAAATGTTATAACAATCATGCAGTCTACCATATCAGTCGAAGAGCCCCTCCCCCACCCCCTACCCGTGAAAAAAAAGAAAAGAAAAAAAACAAACAAAAAACTGTCTGTATGCAGAAGTATAATAATCTCCGGAATATAATTTGTCTTTTGAAATGTTGAACTTCAAGTTTTAAATTATCCAGCTTTAATTGGTTTAAACATATTTATTTAAGCTCGATTGCGAAACAAGTTCTTGCAAGTAATATTAATCACTTTCGAGTCCGCTTCCTGGAACCAACCAGTACTGTTGTCATATGAAGAAACATGGTTGTGACCCGTTTAGGGCTCGAGAACCCATGATCTCTGGTTGAGTGGCAGACACCTTAACAACTAGGCCACCGCTCCCCTTTAATCCAGCTTTAATTATGCGAATGTTGGAGATACAAAGATGAACAAGCAAGTATAGTGAAACATGCATTTTGAGAAAAAGAGGATGTTTTAGGTATCAATGTTATAACGGGATGTAACTGTATTCGTCAATGGTCATGATTACAGGCGTGGTCAATTCCGTATGGCGGCTCCCGAACTTCACTTTAGTGTTGTTATATTGTCTTTGTCATTCGGGGAGTCGGGACCATCCCAGCGCGTTAATAAGTATTAAAGATTTGGTGCTAGAGGAAGTGATGAATGTGACGCTTTAACATATTATCTTTCACGAACATAATTGAGCCGTCTCACGACAAAACCAACATAGTGTGTTTGCGACCAGCATGGATCCAGACCAGCCTGCGCATCCGCGCAGTCTGATCAGGATCCATGCTGTTCGCTTACAAACCCTATAGAGAAACTGATAGCGAACAGCATGGATCCTGATCAGACTGCGCGGATGCTCAGGCTGGTCTGGACGCATTACGTTGGTTTTGTCGCGACGCGGCTCAATTATTTATTAAATTAAAATCGAGCCAGCAATTTTCATATACTGTTGTTTTCATTGCATCAGAGGTATCAACCGTTTTTGAGATTAAAAAAACCGTTAATCTTCAAATAAAAAAGGCCAAGATTGAACAATACATCGTAGATTATTATGCCATTTAAAATTTATAATATTTTATTGCCCATTAAATTTATGGCCTTTTTTATTTAATTATACTAAGCATCGGAATAAATGTGTTTTGTGGCTATTTCTAAATTATAAAGGGACATGGTTCGATAGAAATACAATAATATTTAGTATGTTGAAATTTTCCTTACTGAAATATACCTTCTGGCACATTCTCAGCTGGTTTCTAACCAATCAAATAACTCGAGCTTTGAGTTTGACACAGAACTCAAAAGTGCATTCTCAGATGTTGATGGACAATATTTGATGAATATTGTTACTTTACTTTTAAACAAAAATTCTTGGTTTGTTATTTATTTTATTTATTTATATTGGGTTTTACGTCACATCGACACAATATAGGTTATATCGCGACGTTCCAGCTTTACTGGTGGAGGCTCAGGTGGCTTTCCGTGCATTAGTTCAGGTACGAATGAGTATACTGCTCTATAGCTTCTTCACATGAAAGAATCCAAAGTCCCTGTCGGGATTCGAACCCACAGCGATGAGGGGCAAGTGGTTTGAAGTCAACGACCTTAACCACTCGGCCACAGACGCCCTGGTTTGTTATGTACAATGTATAATTGACCACTTGTAACACATAGCTTACTATGCAGCATCTTTCATTTAAAAATGTATCTTCTAATGTCACAAAGTGAATAACTAAAAACAAAAAAAAATGGTTGATTTGGATTTCTCTTGGTGGTCCTCGCCCATATCTATAAAACCATTCATGCCAAATTCAGGAAAAATGGACAAACCATTTCTTGAGACGGACTGATTGATTATGCTATTTATGGGAGACAAAAATATTTAAAGATATTCATAAGTTATCACTACCTAAATTAGCTCACAAGACGAAATCAGTTAAGTTATATGCGATGGGTGTCCTTATCAAACGCAAATAATGCTTGTTTGTTTTAAATATTTGAAGAAAATCCATTAGATAATAATGAAAAAAAGTTTATTCCCTTTTAAATTCAATTACATTTGATAGAATCATCGATGGACTGTAATGAATCGTAGAATACTAACATATTTGTATTTGTATATTATTTGTATTTTTTACGGATATAATGTCACCTATTAATCTAAACAAATTAATATTTATACGTTCGGGCGAAATGTAATTCTATGTATTTATTGTCGGAATCATACACCGTAATTTAGTATTTCTTTATAAGGAAGTAATCGCAAGTTATGTTTTTGGCGGCAATTGTGCACGAGTTTCTTGTAATTAGTAAAGCGGGCATCCGAGGTTTATTTGTCAGGCCGTTTAGATGTGAAATTTCCGAAAATATTGAAATATTTTCGATTATATTATACAGAAAGTAAATGTTTCTTACAATTGTTTTCTTTTTCAGGATTATGTACAGCTCGGAGCAAAGTAAATATGTGTTTTTATACGCAAAATAAATAATATCCACGGACTTTCAAAATCGATGTCATGAGACATATTCATTTAATTCCGTTTTGATTTACTGTGAATTATTATTCTGTTTGCATATAATTATGTACATGAAATGAGTTTATTTCAGGGATAAATTACATTTGTATATGTCTCTTTGCCAATTTATAATTTTCAAAATTCGTTTCCTTTTTCCATTATGGCATAAAATTTTAGACCGCTAAATTTGGGATTCGAAGGAGCCGCTGGTCTTGAGCCTGGATTCATCCTTCAACAATACCTCCCCCTCCCACTTTGGAGTAGAGTTGGGTATCCCGCTCGCAGCAACCTGACTTTTCGAATATTTTCTTTACAAAAAAAAAAGGAAGTTTATATTTCTTTACTTTTACACGTAGTATTTGGCATATCTTAACAGATTAATTTGCTTAGAAAATTTATTACTATAAATGGGCCTACAATTGAAGCTTTTTTGGACTTTTGTCTTAACAAAAATTGATATCCAGAATTTTGTCTTTGTTGGTTGGTTAGTGGAGACGGCTTACAAATACTCCCTCTAGCCTCTTTAAACTCTGTGTTGTGTTGTTTATTATTTCAAAGGTGTATTATTAAAGAATATAAATGATTTTTGAGTGTAACGAATTAGAGGCAAAGTACATGCTTGCTATTACGAGTCCCGCAAATTTTTATACTACGTCGCGGACTATCGTAAGGCAGGACAACAACAACAAATTCAAGCAGACGAGAGGAAGGCCTGTAGGTCTAGTGGCATAAGAGGAGAATTAGACAATCCCTGGATTTTTTTTTCATTCTATATTTTATCAGTGTAATATACTACAAGACTACTTATACTATATATCAGGGAAAGACCCCGGGAACTGATCTAGGTCAGTAGGCTATAGCTAAAGATACTTCAGCGAACAGGTTTTATACTGTCGCAACGTCAAAATAAAAGCGACATATTATGTCATATAAAGTTATGGAAGCCAGAACTAGGGTCAGTGATTTATCACTTTATTCGCGTCCGCCAGGGGCGTAGCCAGCTTTTTTCAAATTGTAGGCTCATAAAAGGGGGTTTTGGGGGCTAAGCCCCCAGAAGACAAGTTCAGATTAAAAACACAGGCAAAAGTATCGGACCTGGGAAGAAAAAATATGACCAGATTGATAAAAAAACCCTGTGTTCCTCTTAAAAGTGTCAAAAAAACACAAACAAATGTATATAATGACCCCCTTTAAAAATATACTATAAGTTAAGAGAAGGCCGGAAACTCCAGATTCGAGCCTACGAGCAAGGGATTCATTTCCCGGGCCGTTGTGAAAAAATTGGCCAGACAATTTTAAAAAAAAACTTTTATCACTATTTCACGTTTATATAAAGCTTCAAAATGAGACCAACCCCAAGTCTCTAGCCCTTCCCGTTCATGAAATATCTATCAGGAAACGAGCGACTTCGTGCTAAAAATCCTTGGTAGACATAATTGCGGCACAACAATTCGGTACGTAAACATAGACTAATACATGTATATCAGCTGACTACGTGTCAAAATTACTTGAATTTACTAAATAATATTACTAAATACATTAAGTTGGACCACTCACAACCGTCAGTAGCATCAAATACACATGAGATTCAAGTTTCAAACATTTACACGGTCTTTCAATCGCTTTCTACACCATTATGCATCTTGTGTGAAACGTTCTGGTTTTCGTTGCTATTGGCCAATCAGAAGACTCGTTACAAAATATCGAACAGCTGATTGACAATGGCGTAGAAAGTAATCTAAAGACCGTGGAAATGTTTGAAATTCAAATTTTGCGTGTATCAGATGCTACTGACGGTTGTGAGTGGTCCAACTTAATGTATTTAGTAATATTATTCAGTAAATTCAAGTAATTTTGACCCGTAGTCAGCTGACATACATGTATTAGTCTATGTTTATGTACCGAATTGTTGTGCCGCAATTATGTCTACCAAGGATTTTTAGCACGAAGTCGCTCGTTTCCTGATAGATATTTCACGAACGGGAAGGGCTAGAGACTTGGGGTTGGTCTCATTTTGAAGCTTTATAAAAACGTGAAATAGTGATAAAAGTTTTTTTTAATTGTCTGGCCAATTGTTTTCACAACGGCCCGGGAAATGAATCCCTTGCTCGTAGGCTCGAATCTGGAGTTTCCGGCCTTCTCTTAACTTATAGTATTTTTTAAAGGGGGTCATTATATACATTTTTTTTTGTTTTTTTTGACACTTTTAAGATGAACACAGGTTTTTTTATCAATCTGGTCATATTTTTTCTTCCCAGGTCCGATACTTTTGCCTGTGATTAAAAAGTGGAAATTGAGCGTTCTAAAGTATTTTCAAGGAAATAAACAAAACAATAATTTTAAAGTTAGTTTTGGCTTCCAAAACTTTATAAGCCGCTATTTAACAATTTTGTTTTTCATCTGAATCCTGATGAGGCATTAAAGTTTTGGATTTGAGACCCGTTACGAAACCTAACCAGAATAACATAAGTTGAATTAACCTTATTTTTCACTTGCAAATACACTTGACCCAATCAATTCTTGTGCATTTTACGATTAAACAATTATTTTAACATTGTTCTATAGATACCAATAAAAGTATCAAAATATTAATGGAAGTCAGGCTAGCTGTACCGTACGGGCCCGTACAGCTAGCCAAACGTTCTAGCCGTACGTGAGTCACATACAACTAGCAAGGATACACTGTATTGGCTAGTCGTACGGCATTTTCAAAATTAGACAGACGTCGAAAATGCATATGTTATTTTATGACTTTAAGCGAGGATTGTAACCAAGAAATAGCAATTAATTGTCTGCGTATGTTTACTTTTTAGAGATTAATTGCCTTGTTGGCTACAGTAAAAAAAGTACGAATATTGATCTTTGTCATCTCAAGACGTTGAGAAAATCGCAGTAAAATAACATCAATTGAAATAATTTACAAAATTTTGATTTTGATGAAAATCCGTTTTTGTTTAATTAAGTTTAATTTTCGACACCTTTAAAATGAAAAATTATTGTTGTTGGGATCTGATAATTGGGTCAATTTACCGACGATATAGAAGTTTGTTCATCATTAAGGAAAGTTTGCATGTTCCTTGAAACGCATTTTAAAATTCTATTATCAGTCCCTGCATGAGTACGGGCTTTAATTAAGGCTTATTAATTGATTGTGCTGTTATGTTCGATATTTATCTACTGTATTTGAAAATCATACAAATATTTTTGCTTTTCACCGTTTTTGTTTTTTGTTGTTTTTTTCAATGTTCTTTTTATTTCTTCCACTCCGATCATTATTTATTCGATCCATATGCTAAATTAACAAAAATTCACCTTTCATACAAATAAACCTTAAAACTTATCCTGTGTTGATTGTTTGTTCCACTTGTATTGTTTTTCTTGTTTCATACAAATAAAACAACAAATCATAACAGTCTTCGAAATTAACGCCAGTCCGAGGCCCGAGGCCACTAAATTTAGCATCGGTCCGGTGATTATTGCAAGGTTGGTGGTCCGACGGACCAGTAGATTTTTTGTCATGAAAAAATATTATAAGAAAAATTCATCAAAATAATGAAGCAGGGTTCTCTAAAAGATTGATCTTTTTGCCTTTTTTGCAAATGAAACCCATCAATTCTGTCCTAAATGTTCAAAATACAGCGAGAGATGTCTAAATTGTATTGAGTAATGGAGGCCGCCATTTTTTTTCTTGGTTATTTTCCGTACCGCGCCGTACAGTTTACGGAAATTAAACCATTGTTTTTTATGGTCATTATTTAGCTATGATTTTGTGATTATTGAGTTAAGTAAATATTTTGTGTGAAAGTGATTTGTTTGAAGCAAATTGCGTTGTTCATGTTCAATTCTAGTCAATTTTGCCTATAGTAAACAGTTGGTCCTTAAAGATTTTTCAAAGCTGTCAACATATGGCCCAGAATACAAGACGTATTATGCTTCTTTCAAAATTATCAAGGGAAGCATGATAAAGTGTTTTCCTGTGCCCATCTATTTATTACCTATCTATGTATTTGGTCCGGCTAAAAATCACCAGGTCCAGTAATATTTGATATTTTACTGGCCCGAATGTCCTGTGCTTTTTAAAGTTTTTCGTGAAGACTGATCATAATCATGAGGCACAAAATAACATATAAATGTTCGACTTCCATATAATTTTGAAAAGTGCCGTACGGCTAGACAATACAGCGCGTCCAGGCTAGTTGTACGTGACTCACGTACGGCTAGAACATTTGGCTAGCCGTACTGGCCCAGGGCCGGCAAAATCTCAGAAAATTGTACTTGTCCACGGACAAGTAACCTAAGAAATTTACTTGTCCGTACTCAATGTTCACTTGTCCGTATTTATATTTAATATTTACTGCAAATGTCAATAAAGAAGAGCAATATGATTATGAACTTTCTTTCAATTTTATTAAACATTCTGTGCCATATGTTTAGTAATATAATATATTATGATTGTAATATAATATATTTATAAAATATTAACGGCAGTAGATTAAATTAGAACGACAGTGATGGACAAATTGTGTATATTTTACTGGAAGGAGCATTGGTCTTTTGCCAGCACTTTTTCAGTTTTCCTTGCACCCAAATTGCTCTAAAGTATTGTCTTCATTTTTTTGCACTCAGGTACCATTTCTTATTTATTCACTCCTTATTCTATTCATCTATATAATATTCATTTGAATCCTGTTAAAAAATCATATGTTCTCTTGAGTTAGATTTGTCAAATTGATGACATCTGTTTTTTTTTAACGATATAATTATGATTGCCACAGAATGTAATATCATATACGTATATACGCTTGGTTGCGGCAGATGAATTGTGAAAATTTTGACATCATTATCATCGGCGACGATGAAACTGACATGTATACATTAACACCAGTATTAGACATTCAAAAACAAAGGCATTTTCACAAGAAATCTTTACATAAAATAAATTATAAAATGACTTTGTCCACATAAATTCAAGCAGTCAAATTGCCGATTTGAGCGTAAATATTCCCGAATGACCTGGAAAAGCTATACAATGTATTTAATTTTCATACAACACAGCGGTATTTCAAAGAAAATTGTTGCGAGATTGATGCTGTATCTGCTAACTTAACAATAAATGCGCTTGAAAAGACCACAGCTTCCAAGTCAATTTTATGGCAGAATCCCCGTTGCTACCGAAAATATTTTATTGCAGAAGCTAAGTCGGCAGTCATAAACCAAAACAAACATGTACCCCACATAGTGACCTTGATACGTTTAATAATTAGTTAATTGCCGCGCGCATGCAGTAACTGAACAGTGATTTTTCTCACTTAATTGGGAAGAGGCCTGAGCCTCTTGATTTTGGGAAAAATTATCGCTAAAATTGCTGATTTGGGAAGTAAAAAAGCTGGTTTAAGTTCAGATTTTTGGGAAAACTGCATGATTTTAAAGAAAATTTCAATTGGGAAGAGGCCTTTTTTCGGAGTCTGTTATATAAGTAGAAAAATCACTGCTGAATGACTTAAGGTAAACCCCAAGCCTGGTTGGTCGCTATTTATGTAAACACTTAAAATAGTAACACCCTAATATGCACGGAATGCCTTCATGAATGACGCCACACTTCACATGCTAGTTTTCGAATAAAATTTGTGATTTTCCTTCTGATTTAGATCTATTAGAAAAGAACTAGATATAACATCTTTGTTGACAATCATGATTTCAATATTTTTATTCAAGATAATGTTTTTATTTGTTTTCATTAATTTTTTAATACCTAAATATGATTTTATTGAATACAAAAGTCAGTAAATCACCTTTTTCAATATCTTTAGAAAAAGTAATTTATAAAAATATTGGAAGCACATGGGTTCGTAAAGGTCACTCTTGTAATCACGTGGTCAAACATTTTGGCAATATGGCAGCCAAGTGCCGAAATTTTTACCTGTAGGAAACTATTAGGTAGTTTATGTTCGTAATAAGATTTTTATTTGTCCATCCTTGGCTTATCAACAGATTATATATAGTTTTATCAAGGTATGCTTCAATTTACTTCATGGCAATTGTTCGATGAATGAATATGAGGGTGTCGGATTCCTGGCACGATTATTGGTGGACTTTCCCTACGGGGTTGTCTTCAGCGTTCACGTCATGTCATAGTATATAAACGGGTACGCTGAAGACCTTAAGCTATTTTAAAGTATGAATTTGATTAGATGCCAACTTTATTGAGGACGGTAAATCATGCATCAGCATAAAAGACACTTGATTCGACCATACGGCTTAAACACACTACCAATTCCACCCACGCCTGGTTTTATTGTATTTTTGGGACTTTCAAAATGTCAATTTCTTGACCAACTTTAGGCCTGGACCTACATAGCCTATAAGTAGCTACGCCACTGTCCGCGCTGAAGCGTGACTTTCGACACTGACACCCTTTATGGAATGAAATAGATTTTGTGAAAGGGCAGCAGCAACTTCTCAGGCCTTTTAGTCGGTCATAATAGCCGATCATTCTGATTGGTATGAGGGTATTTGATTATCAAAAATGAAATGTCGTGAACAATATGAATAGCAAACTGGAGAATTTCGCAATGCAAACATATTCAAATGAAATTATCTTATCCGTCAATTAATCGCGCTCTTCGGGGTTTTTTTTATTAATCATTTTGCACTACGACATTTTGACCTCAAGAAAAACTTCGTATTAGAGCTTCCCACTGGAACATCAAATGCTGTGTTTTTATTGAGAATGAGCGCAAAGTCAAATGAGAACCTAGCTATGGCTTTGACCTTTGAAGGCTACAGTCTTAAGATTTCAATGGTGTTGATCATGACTTTAATTTTGAGATAAGTTCATCAAAGGTCAAGCCACTGAGATATTCATAATTGATTTGACCATAAAATGTTTGTCCAAATAGATTTAATGTGAATGTTGGTCAAGACTATTATAAAATGACCCCTATTATATGTCTGTGGCGAAGAGGCCATTTATATGCCTCTGTTGTAAAACATGAAAAATCACTGAGCACTTGACTCTCAAAATAAGTATGTTAATTTGCAACTGTTAATTGAAGTTGAGGCGCCAGTATACGCCAGACACATTCTTTTGTTTCCTTTCAGGTCTGAAGACAACAGGTTTAAAAAAGGGCTATGTCGCATTGTAAAATACATGAGCTGTTCTATTTGATTACCTTAGGTTTGTAACTATGCAAATCATTTTCATCTTGAAATGTTGATTTATTCTGTTATATAAGTTGAATACAATTGCAGTATTTTAGATTGTTTATATTGAATAAACATTACTTAGTAAGTTGGTGTTTTCAGAATATTATGAGTGGTACCAGTAATAAAAATATGGTATTACCATTGCTAACATGAATCATCGTTGGTACAATTAGTTGAAAATCTACTCTAAAAAGATTTTATCGTACCATTTTTGTAATTGGCAAGAGAAAAACCATATGAACCAATTGTTAACCAATGGTGCCACCAGCCAACTGATCTTGATCCTAAATTTGATCCTTATTAAGTTAATAATAGTTTGGTCCAAAGAATATTGTAATTTGTGTTGTTGTTCATGTATTTTATCCCATTTTGCAAGTTCGCAATTAACTAAATTGGTTTAACAAAGGTGTCTTTCAAGTGAGAC
Organism: Ruditapes philippinarum; assembly: GCF_026571515.1. Classification (NCBI taxonomy): domain Eukaryota; kingdom Metazoa; phylum Mollusca; class Bivalvia; order Venerida; family Veneridae; genus Ruditapes; species Ruditapes philippinarum. Next base: position 58,460 of record NW_026863959.1, on the reverse strand, counting down.
CCAATTGATTCAAGTTGAAATCACAAACTACTGTGTATGGGTCAGTAGCTTAATGTCATAAACAGATTTTTATTATAATAATCATTCTTGTTTTAGTTGCAGCATGCTATGGATACCAGAGACCATTGTTTAAAGTATCTGGTATGTCAGACACACCAACAAACCCATGCAGAGTTGATTTCAATGCAGATGCAGTGGATATTTCTGTACAGGTGAACTGTCATTTGTTTTTATCCTATGCATATAATAGTTTTTTGTTCTTTTCACTATTTAGTTTAATATTATGACCTCTAATCCAAAGAAAAACAGGGGAGGTTTATAATATTTACAGTGTCTGTCTGGTGTTTGGCTGTACATCCACACCTTGTGTTTGTTTTTATAGATAGATTTAAATTATTTACATAAATGTGAAGCACATTGAGATGTTGTGTTGTGCTCAAGCACAGAGGTCAAAGCCACACTTGGACTAGAAAAGTAAATTTTTCATGAAAGTGCATTGATGTTTATGTACGTTCAACAATTCTATCGTTTAAGGATGGATTTAAAATAACTATGCAGAATTATATTACACATGCAAGGCCAGATAAGCTCAATTTGAATGTCACACTTGTACATATAATGTATAGTAATTTTGAAAAAAATCTTTATGGTAACTTTTTCTAAGTTTACAAAAATTTGCATTTATCATTCTGATTGATCATCCTTTTGTTATTTCATACCCTTACCAGGCAAAAGTTGATTTACATTTTGGATGGGACATGATACATGTATTACATTCAATATAATATATCATGATATTTCAGATTGAAGATGCAGAATGTGGCAGTGTTGATAGTGGTAAAATATCAGAAGTTACTGGGACATTCTATAAAATGGAGAAGGATAGTGATTATAAGATAAATCTTGACAACAACCACAAAATAATCAATTCTGATACATCTCCAATGACATGGTCCAAGCTATTAGAATCTGATGTGTCTATATATGCTGTTGCTGTTTCACTGCAACTGACGCAAGATGAGTTTAAAATCGTGGTAAGTACAGAAACAAAAGAACTAAAATTATTCAAACATTAATACATGTGTTGTAAGTAATTTACTAAGGATCTGGGATTGATGAAGCCATTCTTTTGGACTTGACAAGACTTAAATCAAGATCAATTTTGCATTTACTGTGTATAATAAGCTTCTATGTTAGACTTTTTCATTTAACCATATTAATTTGTATCTTATCCTATTTTTAGCTCATATATGAACTTACCATTGACTGGTGACTGGTGATTGGGTACTGTAATAAATCTGCTAGTGTGCAACTCGTTCATTTCTCATGGGATTACAAAGTTTCATAGAGCTGTAGTCGTACAGCTTTAACCTCCCATTTCTTGAAGAAAAAGGGGAATACTGTTGAAGTTGTCATGATCAACTCTTTTGCATCCATTTTGGTTAAGTTTTCGTTTGTGGTCATGAAATACATTACTAAATTAGCTATATAATTGAAACTTAATAATTATGTCAGTGATTTTTTTGGGCTGTGAAAAAAGTTTAAAAAAATCGCTGTATGTGGATGCTCCATGATGGGTTCTACCTGACATTTTTAGCTCAGCTTTTTTGGAAGGAAAAGAAAACAAAGAGTTATTAAATGGTCATGTGTTATAGTCATGTTGGTGTTGCTGTTGTCTGGCATGTTGCCATTGCTGTCCGCAAACTTTAACATTTATAAATAGGGCATTTTCTATGTGAGTCCGCCAGTCTGGCCCACAGTTGAATTTATTTTGCGCCGGCAGTCTTTTCATAGGCCTAGGGTCAATGGCGCCCTCTAGATTGAACATTGCATGTGTTATATGTCTGGAATGGCAGATACTTTGTTGCCAAAAATGAAAGAAAATGACAAAATTTGAATGCAAAAGTTTATAGAAATGAATATTTAACGAAAGAAATATATTATGTTGTTTTTCTCACAAAAATTGTTAACTGCAATAATTTATCACCATACAGTGTCAAATCACATCCGACCTCAAAATTTTTTTGCTATGCACTGATTTGTCACCTCTAATCATGTGTGCCCATCTCATTTGACAACTGAGGAGTGTATGACGTAATTAAATTATACCTTACGTAAATATACATTTTGCATACAGTATTAGTAATAGAAAGAGCATCGAAACACAAGGCTATCTGATTTGTACGAGGGGGCGTAGCCCCTAAGTGTAAATCAGATTGCCGAGTGGTTTGATGTTCTTTCTCTTTTATATTAAAGTCAAACATAAAAACACGTTCCCTAATGCCACAATATGAAACCCCACAAAAAAGTAACCAATAAACGAGCATCTGAATATGATATTTCCATTGCTATCCCTTTCTCTGTCGTCACAATATGTAAACCCCGGACAAAATGAACCAATCAATGGGCTTGCTCTGGAGTGCGGGTAACTAATACCTGCACTCCAGTTAACGCACTGTGCATGTATATGTATACGATTTAACTCTGTCACATTTTCAACAGAAAGGTCCCCAAACTATGATACAATATATTGTAATACATTGGTAATATTTGTATGTAGGGTTATCTTATTGTTGGATGTGGAAGTTCGAGTGAAAATTACGCTGAAGATCCATGTCGTAATGTACACACCAACTTCAGGGATCTAGCTGGTGTAGAGACAAACATTTGGGAACTTAAGTAAGTTATTTCTTTCATACTAAATTTTTTTAATTTCTGTGATATCTTTGTCTGGCTGTATAAGGATTTTACTGGTTTAAAACTTGGCGGTCAAATTCTATCACCAGCGGAAATTTATATGGAGGTCAGTGGTAAATACCCATAGTGAGGTTTACTCAGTAATACACCACTTTAGCGGAATCATTGTTTTCAGCGTGGTAGATACAGATATCCTCCCCGGTTAATTATTGGGCACTTCTCGAGATTGTTTGACCTTTGTTTGATTTTTGTAATGTTGTGAAAAAATATTGCAATGATAATGTTTCCATATTGTTACTATTTCATTACGTTTAATGTCATGATGAATCAAATAGTGTTAGAATATTTTATAAAAAACAAAAAATTTACTAATTTTGAACAAAAGTCAATCAACATGCTAATTTAATTAACTTTGATAAAAAAAAACAGCTCGATTTGTTACAAACGTTATCATCATTATGGAAGCGATTTTGAGCGATTATCGTTTTAGGTTTGTGTTTTTCACATGTCTGCAGGGAACAAAGAAATGATTATTAGTCGAGATAAACAAAGGATAATTAGTGTGAAAATAACTGTTGGGGCTAAAATTGCACTTCGAGATACTGAAAATATCTAAGTAAAAATATTGAGATAAACAAATATATCCAGTATAGATAAAGAAGGAAGAAAATCTGGACTTTCAAAATTTCATAGAGATAACGAGAATAGCGATGTCGAGATAACGATAGTTGACTGTATTAAGTATCAAACCACAAAACAATTATTTATGGATGTTGTTCATAAATGTGAGATACATGATTCAATGTGACATATCTATATATAGATATAGATAATTATCAGTATGATTTTATTTTATATGACCGAAAGAATTTCGGGCATATTATGTTATAACCCCTGGCGTCCGTCCTTAACTTCCGTCCGTCCATTAGCAATTTGGTTTCTGGAGCATAACTTAAGTTCCATTTGGCCCACAATATTCAAACTTCATAGGATGATTGTCCATATTGGGTAGAAGACCCCTATTGATTTTTGGGTCACAAGGTCAAAGGTCAAGGTCACTATTACCTTAAAACTGAAAACAGTTTCTGGAGCATAACTTAAGTTCCATTTGGCCCACAGTGTTCAAACTTCATAGGATGATTGTCCATATTGGGTAGAAGACCCCTTTTGATTTTGGGGTCACAAGGTCAAAGGTCAAGGTCACTATTACCTTTAAACTGAAAACAGTTTCCGGGGCATAACTTAAGTTCCATTTGGCCTACAATATTCAAACTTCATAGGATGATTGTCCATATTGGGTAAAAGACCCCTATTGATTTTTGGGTCACAAGGTCAAAGGTCAAGATCACTATTACCTTAAAACTGAAAACAGTTTCTGGAGCATAACTGGAGTTTCATTTGGCCCACAGTGTTCAAACTTCATAGGATAATTGTCCATATTGGGTAGAAGACCTCTATTGATTTTGGGGTCATAAGGTCAAAGGTCAAGGTCACTATTACCTTTAAACTGAAAACAGTTTCCGGGCATAACTTAAGTTCCATTTGGCCTACAATATTCAAAATTCATAGGATGATTGTCCATATTGGGTAGAAGACCCCTATTGATTTTGGGGTCACAAGGTCAAAGGTCTTTTACCTTAAAACTGAAAACAGTTTCCGGAACATAACTTAAGTTCCATTTGGCCCACAATATTCAAACTTCATAGGAGGATTGTTATTTGAAGGAGGTAATACTCTATTTAATTCCCATGTCTTACAAATGCTTCATCTTTCACTTTAAAAAAAAATCACTTTTGGGCATGTAATGCTCCGCCTAGGCTCTTGTTATAGAATATTAAGATTGATTTACAAAAGTTGATTAATATATTTCAGAAAATGTGATGGCTTCATGGCTTCATATAAAGGTAAATGTATTTTTCTTCCGTGAATAATAATATTATCAAAGAAAGACATTGTCAAAGGTGACTAGGGCTTTTTTTTATCCCATTTTAAATTTTATGCTAAATATCAATTTGGCCAACTTCGAAGTCCATTTTGCTACTAGTGCTTTTGTGTCCAATGGACACATTTCTAAATAAATCAGGGCTTTATTTATCAAAGGTACACATTTGGTTTCCCGATCTTCCATGTCGGCCTCTAACAAAAACATTATACACAATATATACAACTACAGCATCATTAATGTGATACATTATGTATATTGTCAGAACAAGAAATGCATGTTTATATTTACAATCCCTTCATAGCATATTTCTTGCCAGTACATCAAAAATTTACATATTAGATAAAATGAAACAGGAAATACTAAATTATAGGTGGTAAATCGATAAATGAGATTAAAATTTTTATTTCTTCATTTAAATTATTAATTTAAAGATGTGGAAGACCATGTCTAGATAAGTTAAGGTAAAAAAAAAACTGGACAGAATAAACAACAGAACTTTTTTTTACTTCTAACAAGTTTGGTAGACATTTGTACTTCTGAGTCATAACTAAAATCTGATGGCTGAATGTACTTGATGATAAAATAGTCAATTAAACCATCAAATGTAGAATATGTTGGCACATGTACATATTTATAATTTGAGGACCATTATAATATTGGCAACTCTGCATACAATGTGCAGTCAAAATATTTGCGTTATATTTATTACAGCAACATCAAGGAAAGAGTATACCATAAATGGAGGCACAAATAAAGATGATGTATATTCAGAGGACAATCGGCTTAATGTGAATCTTCCAGTTGTGTTTCAAATAAAGGTAAGGTCTTATTGTTATACAGGTATATAGTTTAGTGATTAACACCCTTAGGGGCGTCCGTGGCCGAGTGGTTAAGGTCGTTGACTTCAAACCACTTGCCCCTAACCGCTGTGGGTTCGAATCCCAACAGGGACTTTGGATTCTTTCATGTGAGGAAGCTATCCAGCTAGCTTACGGAACGTCGGTGGTTCTACTCAGGTGCCCGTTCGTGCCTGAAATAATGCACGGAAGGGCACCTGAGGCCTTCCTCCACCAGTAAAGCTTGAATGTTGCGATATGACCTATACTGTGTCAATGTTACAAAAAAACAAAAAACAAACAAACCTGGCACACATGTTTAAGATACATATTTTTATGAAAAAGCCACCCATCAATTGGGGCAGTTTCCTGGAATAAACTAAAGGGTGTGATTCAGGAACATGTTTTATACAATAAATACAAAATGATTTTTATTCATACTCCTGGGTCTATTCTGTGAAGATAATCTCAATTGGAATATAGCATTAAATTTTTCTTTCTTGCAGAGCGAATCAAATGCCTTTATACGCCTTCATGAGAAAGAAATAGATAGAAATTCCAAAGCAGTGGAAATAGTTCTTGAAGATCAAAGTCAGACATCACGTATAGTGGAAAAGAATAATGCCAGAAAAAAGAATGAAGATACTTCAACAGTATGCAATTTGCTCACTACGTTTTAATGTGTAACGAAACCAAAAATGATTAGCCTTTGTCACCAGTATGGAGCCATTCCATACTGCTGTCTGTCCAGGCTATATACTGTTAGTTAACTGACTTTAATCTTCATCTTGATGTACTATTTTTTCAGAATAGTGCCGTTAGCTGGACAAATTAAGAAATTCAGCATGTTAAAGGTACATTATGCCTCAGAGTCGTATAAATCTTTCCTTAAAGATACAGGGTTTCTACTAGGAGTTTTTATTTAAGAGTCCCAGGGACTTGTGCTTCTAAAATATGAGGGTCCCAGAGAAAAATATGAGGGTCCTTATCATTTATTACTTTAAAGTAAGGTATTACTTGTATATATTGTCTCGGTTTAATTCTTTACATTTATATACATTGTTCAACTACATATGCATTTCCATTGATCTTGTTAAATAAATCTATAGACTCTTGAACTATTCTGGAAGTTCAAACATCCATTTTCCGAGGCAAATGGATTACATTTTTTGTTTGAGACGCAATGGTTGCATTTCATACCCGTGGTCTTCTCGTTTTGGATGAGCCACGGGTAAGTACTTACCCACTTTTCATTAAAACTATGTGATTTCTTTGGGGGAGCAGCCGACATGTTTTATGATTTATTTGCATAGCAACGCATAGACTGGGACTCTTTTTTAAGGTCGACTAAATTCTAGTTTGCGACGTTTTATTCCGTATTAAATTGTAATTAATTGAAAGAAAGATAACTGCTGTATTTAATATTAGAACCCGTCTACCAAATTATGTCATTTCCTTTAAAGAAGGGGAAGGAATTTCCAAAAGACATTTACGGAGGAAAATTTAATTTGCGTCCCCTTGGACGCAGACTTAGAGTAATTGAGGGTCCTAGGTTTAAAGTAACCTGGTTACTATTTTTGTGTCAAGGACGCAGGAAATGTGCTTAAATAGAAACCCTGAAGATATCAGAAACGGCTAACATGAGTTATGTTATGTTTAAATAATGGTTTTACAGCATGTTAAATGCATATCATTTGAAGAAACAACGTTGAATGTGATATTATTTGTCTTAAAAGCAGTAAAATGTAAACAAAGAAGTAATTTGAATTCCATACAAAATACTTAACAGGGCTCGACATTAACGGTTGTCCGACTGCCCGGGACAACTAAAAGTTTGGTCCGGGCAAGTTATTTTGAAAAGCACTTGTCCGACAGGGCAAGTGAAAATAAAAAGCATCATTGACAAAATGCATGTACAAAATGAATAGAAATAACATCTTTTCATTTATAAACATCTTTAAAACAAAAATACACCATGAATTATTATCAATAATGTGAATATACTACGGTCATGTACATTTGTTGATATAGGAAACGGAAGCAAAAATATGAGCATGCGCCGCGGTAAGGTAATTCTCTGTTCTAATAATAGACTATATCTAATTTTGTACAAGGTAATTCCCGGGTTATGCTGTTGTTTAAATTTTGATGTTTGCATGTAAAGATATCATTGAAAATATGTAGATAATCATATTGATCTTTAAATATAATTGTTAAATAAAGTTTTTGCATTAAAAATGATTTATTGTTTAATCTAATATAACAACATTATGAACTTAGTAAACGAAGACTCGTTTACGGCTGTTGACTTGATGATTGAACGGGGAATTTCCTTACCGCGGCGCATGCTCATATTTTTCCTTCCGTTTCCTATATCAACAAATGTACATGACCGTAGTATATTCACATTGAATAAACAGATGAACCGATGTTTTAGAAAAACTACTAAATACAAAAAATATTTATGAGCTTGTTTGTTTTTCTGATTTATACATTTTTACCATTTTTAGGTCAGGACAAGTAAGTCTTAGGTCACGGGCAAGTAGTTTTAAAAACTACTTGCCCGACAGGACAACCTGATTCAAAAGTTAATGTCTAGGCCTGCTTAATTACTATATCTGTACTCATTGTCAAAAAAGGCCCAGAAGCAACAGATGGTTGCGATATTTGCCAATGAGTAAATATTTTGAAAAAAATAAAAGGGACGATGAAAACAAAAAGCTTTTGGGAATTAAAAATAAAGCCATTTCTTGCTGAAAATGGGCCTTAAAGGGTTAAGTCAGTACAAAACCGAATATTTAGTAGGTAAATGTAATCAAGGATTACCGGAGTGGGGGTGGGGGGGTTACTTAAAAACATGATAACTGAGAATTGATACACTATGGTTATTAAGTTACTAAAATAATAAGAAATCAACATGTAAAATTATCATATATACTTACACTATATTTTTCTAGTCAAGTATATGAATTTCATGATAATAGAATTGAACATACTTGTATGAAATCTGTGAGACTTATTGTATGAACTTCTAATATGCAGTGACTTTCATGAACTGTATGCTCTTAAAATAGGGATCCTGAAATTTAAGCAAAAAGGATTGTTCGTTTCAACATAGACATTCATTTTTTTCCCAGATGATAATACATATACATGAACATATATAAATGGTCATACATGCTAAAATTTTGATGATTAAATATGGAATTTTCAAAAAATTTGTTTATTGAAATAATATAATTAAAAACATAATTTTGGTCTTTATTATTTGAATGCAGAAAAAAACCACTGACATAAAGTTTGCAGTTATCAAGATATTTAAAAATTATAAAAGATATTTTTTTAGAATTTATTTTTTGTAAATAATCTCAAAAATATGAAAATTTTTTGTTTATATTTTGTTTTAAATTTGGTATAGGGAGATATTTTGTCATCAGAAGAGTTTCGATTCTTTTGGATAAGCTTTTATGGAAGAGAGGTTCGTGTTGGTAAAAGTTGGCTACCATTTAATGAGCAAATATTAAAACTTGATGGAATTACCGGTAATTATAATATCAACTACTTGTCATTCGGAAATGGTGAGGGCTCTATTGGAACATGGAGGTTTGATATTGGTAATTAATTAATTCTTTTTTTTTCTACCATTCTCTTCTCTTTTTTATTTAAAGAGCTTGTCCATTTGAGTTTGTATGGTGAATTAATTATTATCTTGTGTTGCGACTAAATTTTGTGACTAACATTAAGGCTTTAACAGAGGATTACATTAGGTTCAGGGGTCAACATTTAAAGGAATACCCAGGAAAAGTTATTTTGATGCCTGTTTTATATCAATATTTATATATGTATTTTAAAAAAAAGATACCATAAAGTTTTTCTGTTAAAAATAACCTTGTAACCGAGAAATTCAAGTTTTAAAGCAAAATTTTTGTTATTTTGTTTTTATGCAGCCAATAACACAAACCTGACAGTGTCGCCAATGCTTTGTAGAATTTGGTTATTTAGTGTTTTACATATTGTTATAAAACTTTTAATATTATTGTTTGAACACAGATAATTTGTAAATTTACTATTTATTGTGTACTTTTTCTGATATTAATTTTTTTTCATTTCTTTTTTGCTTTTCCTTTAACTACAAGCATAAAGCTCTACTTATGAACTGTTTATAAATGGTTTCATACTTGGGTCAAAGAAGCTAAATAGATTTTCATAGCAAAGTCTTTCAAAATCTTCTTCTTAAAAGCGCATGGTCTAGAGCTTATAAATTTAATGTGTATCATTTTTAAATGAAACTAGCATGTTTGTTCAAGTCATGCCTGGGTCAAAATTGACCTTGCCAGGCTGTCATTTCATAATCATTAAGAATAGTCTCATATAGGAAAGCATGTAATAATCTTCTTCTTCCAAACCCATATGCCTAAAGCAAAGATATTGAGTGTTTAGCATTATAAAGTGGACCTCAGCTATTAGTTTGTGCAATTCATTTTATTTTTACAAAGGTTCACTTGATTTTTACATAGAGCTTTACAAGAAAAACTGTAGAAAATGGTCTCTTTTATTTGCAAGTCATTGTTCAAAGATCTTTGATTTGTAGCATTGTGAAGACCTGGAGTAGTTAGTTTCTTCAAATTATTAACATGGGGTCAAAATTGGCCTGCTCTCGGGTTCTTTTGATTTCAAATTGACCTATTTAGAAAGAAACTTCTAGGTGTTTTTTTTTAAAGCTAAGAAATTTAATGAGTGGCATTGCTTAGTTAACTCCTCTTTATTTTACTTTAAGGCATTGAATATAAGGTGACTGATTGATATAATTAATCTGCTTTATGATAGGTATATGTAATATATATTCTAACACACTTCACACTATTCCCCTATTAAACAGATAAGGCTGTCACGTGCATTATTACACAATTTATGCATGGCGTGTAAGCATTTGTTTTTTCTGCTGAGGATATACATGTATTGTGTAATAATGCACAACACAAAAACGAATGCTTACATGCCATATGATGTCAAATATGACATCAATAAAACAATTGATGCCAAGAAAAATTACTTTGATGCTCAATGTAGCATTATTTTTATCAATTCTCAATTCTCTTTTTTATTAGCATGTTAAAATGGAAATTATCAAATAGATATTAATTTTTCTTTCATTGTAATATAATTATGCATTGTTTATCATTCAAATGCATTGTAAATAATTACTCTGGCCTATCAGCCTTTGTTATATTCTTGCGCATTTGAACTTGAACCATGCATCATTCTACAACAATTCCTAAATATAATTTAATGTGTAATGTTAAATCATGACACTCTTGTTAAATATAAGACAAATTTGTGTTATTTTTTTCAGGTTTGTGTGATATTCAATCGGAAAATGGAGGTTTGTGATTTACTCAAGATTGTTAATGGTTTTTTGTTTTTTTTTTTCAAATTTTTATGCCACCTTATGTGACTTGTCTGTCCTTTCCATTGACACACTGTCTTGCTATCATGCTATTCCATCTGTAGACAGACAAAATGATGGAATCCAGAGACATCTTTGTTCCTTATTTATGTGTCCTTAACTAGAAATTTTGTTCAAGTTTCTCGGTTTAAAAAAGTGCTGAGCAGCCACAACTATATGTAAGCCTAACTATATAGCCAATTTTAACTCACCTTAGCACAAGTGCTCAGAGGTGAACTTTTGTGATGGCAGTGTGTCCATCATTCATCCCATATATAATTTCTCAACAACAACAACTCCTTGTAAACCACTGGGTGAATTTAAACCAAAATTTCCATTGAGTATATATGTGTAAATGAGACTGTCTACAAAAGTTTTATAAAATTTGATCTTGAAGTTATCTTTATTTGGGCACTAATTTTATGCAACAATAAAATAATAATTTTGATTACATATTTCAAAAGCCAATTAAAAAGTTATATTTCATGTTGTTTTAATTTCTAATTTTCTGAATTATATTTATGAATTTGCATAATAAAATTACACTAGACATTAATTGCAAAAGAAATCAAAATTTGACTTAAACAAAGGGGTTGAAAAGAAAATACAAAAGGATTTAAACAAAGTCATTGTTCAAACACATCATAATGATCACTAAATTGTAAAAAAAACTTTTAAAAACCAGAATCCTCTGAAAACCAGACTTTTGGTCACATGCAGACAGGGTCCGGTTTTCAGGGTTTTTCTTGGAGGTAAAAGTGACCTATGGCTACATTTCTAGTTCCTATTGAATTTTCAGGGGGCCATAAATCTTGAAGTGTTTTAGGTATTTACATTAAAATGTCATAAAATAGTGATACCATGCTTAGGAACAGAAACTCTACTTTAGAATATAATATTTATCCTCTAAGGTACATAATACATGTATCTTTCAGTGCAGGATATCAATTCAACTTTGCTTGTTTTTATAGACGTTGTATTACTTAACAGAAAAAAACAAACAATTTAAATATCTTTGTGTGAAGAACTAAGATATCTGGCATATATAACATTTCCCAGCAGATTTTTACAAATATAATAATAATTATTTTATAAAGTATGCAGCTGGGGTTATAAAAAGACACGTCCATTTTGATATAATTTCTTACTTTTGCATTTAAGAATTATGATGTTTTCTAGGAATGAATCTTAAGTGAGTGATCCAGGGTCACCATGGCTCTATTGTCAATTCATTGAAAAGTGATGATCATTTCAACCTTCAACATAACTATAGGCCAATAAAATTGTCCTGTGAATTTAATATGTGTAGAAATTTAGTTTACTATACATTATCAATATTCACTTTTCCTATAAATTGCTTTATTATTTTGATTTATTTGCACATCAAAGGTTTATATTATACTTTTCTATTCACAGCATGCCCAAAACCTGAAGACATTTCATATGCTACGATGTCCTATACTGGAACTAAAGTTGGTGATACATTGACCTACACTTGTAACATTGGTTATATTGTTCACAGTGGTGACTTGTCTCAAACTTGCACTGATACAGCAGAATGGTCAGGAACTAAGCCAGAATGTGGAGGTAAATTTATGAAGTTTGTTGCTTGAAAACTTTCTTTAAAAAAAAACAAAAAACAGCTTATTAATTGACCAATTTGTTTTTGGTCATTAACTTCAATACTAACAAAAGTATATTGTTATAACTTTTAAAGTTCTTGATGTATGGTAAAAAATGTGGCCCATGTGTTTACATGGGGCTAGAGGGTGTGTCATGAGCAGCACCCAGGTCTAGGGTTGTTCTTATATAATGGTAAATACATCACATGGCAGGGATATATCTGCCCTACAAACAGTTTATAAATGTGTAGAATATCAAGACATTGTGCTGTGTGCAAGAACTAGGTCTTTAGCTCAAAGGCCAAGGTCACACTTGCTTCAAAACTTGAAAAGTTTCATTACAATGCAATGATACTTGGTGAAATAATTGGGCTCTTTGAGGATTAAGAAAGTATTTGTTAATGTTTCTTTATTCATGTAACACTCTTTCATATTTACAATTGCCTTTGTTGTCTGTCAAATGTCATGCTTCTTTTATTGAGACCTGCTTGTGGGTCATTTGTCTGTTTCAAACAACAGTTCTTGTTTCATAAAGATTTTGTTAATGATCAGTAATAGTCCAGTCAGTCTGTAAATCGACCTCAAACAAATTGCAACAGAAAATATTTTACCTGGTATAGAAAGTATATGGAATAACATGAATCATATCAAAAGTCTAGCAAAATCTAAGTTGCGCAACATTGAAAAAAAACGGGTTTTTATCGCGTTATTTTTTGTGATTTTTTTCTGACGACAACGGTCTTCCATAGGCGAACAAAGCGTCTTCGATACTCAGAATAGCGACTGCATAATGGCGACAACAACAACAAAATAAGTGTAAACAAAATAAATGTCAGTAAAGTACACTGTAAAGTGGGTTGGTATATTTTCCTTAAAATATGACAGATCATAATAGGAATTATTAATGTGGGGTCGTAAGTTTATTATGAGTATTTGTTGAAGATTATTACTTGTTTTACCAGTTCTTTATCCGTTGAAGGTCAACAGGTGTTTCAAGTGATCTGTATTATACTTTTCATGGAAAACAGTTTAATTTATATAAATTACAACTCTGATTAACTCCTGTCTTAGTAAACATTCAAAAACGGCCTAAAAATGTGTATTTATAACAAGTTAATTTCGACAGTATTTTAAACTATGGAACGCCATTATCACGTTAATTATGACGAATTACGTTAAATAAAGTCTGAATACTTTAATCATGTTTTATTGTTAAATTTGAATTCAAAGTTGGGTTTTTTTTGTTGTATTTTTTAATAGTTTTTTAAAATTGTTTTACATATATAATGTATGTAATCAGTAATGTTATTATTATTTCAGGGGTACCGCTTTGAGGTAGTCTTCATCGATGTATGCTTGATTTTGAAAATAAAAAAAAATCCAGTAAACTATATGTACACTAAATGAGTAAGTTTGCTTTCTTGTGCTTACATTTGTAATATTTTTACATATATAACACAAATATCAAACATTATCTTTTACTAGTAAGTTTAAGTGAATATTAAACATGGAGGAAATAGAGTCGTATGCATAATTCAATATATCTGAAATTATTTTCAGTTTTTAATAGACATAGAAGATATTTATACATGAAAAGGTGACATGAAAAAATTATCAATAAACAAACGTGATTTCTAGTTATGGTTCATGATTGGCGACGTGTATGAGTTCAAGGTAAACATGCACAGTTGATCCATAATTTAAAAGAAAATCTTTTATGCATACAATAGCACCTGCGCGAATTTGAAAAAGTGCATTACGTGTATAAGATTAATTCACAGCGATATATTAGTATTTCTATCGGAATGCACACCAAAGTTGACTATAGTATAATTTTATCACTTTTAAAATCAAAATTTAAGCAAATACATGTAACAATAAAAACATATGTGTATTCTATAGAACCTTATTTCACGTAAATATGAAAATAAGATTCTAATCCTTTCAAACTTGAAGTAATTTCTATGTTACAGATTTCATTAACACACCAGAGCCAATGGGTATGCCCGATCATGTGTTCTCAGGACACTGTGATGTATACGAGTTAAAGGTAAAGATGCATAGTTGAGACATTTCTTTCACAAAATCACTTTAATGATATTTTTCATATAAGCAAACTTTTAAAGTGTGTCATAAGTTCCATATAGTAACATATCAGTACAAATATTTTTGAATGCATGCACGGATGGGCATTAGAAATGCTTAAAATTGAAAGGTGACATTTTAAAACTTTATCTTTACGTTACTTCCAAACACTGTAACTAGTAGGTATTTTATATTTATAATTTTAGATTAAAACCTTAGAAAATAATAATAATATCTGTCATATGTTGCGGTTCGGATCGGAATATCTGTCCCGAGGTGACCCGTCCATTGGGCGGTAACGACGCTTGCATATTTTACGATATAACATTATATTTTGAATTCTCTATCTTAATTTTCAATGGGAATTTATGCCATTACAACCGAAACTACAACAGCGTATGAAATTACAACTTCATTCATAACGGTAAAATTACGTCATCCTAAAACCCCAGTCACACTAGAGTTTAAGATTACTTGCGACCACCGGCGACTTGTAAAACTGACGATCATCAGCGATTGTCTGCGACCAAAACCATTTTTGCACGTATAAATTTACTTCTGCGACTATCGTAAAACCAGTCATCATTGACAATCGCACGACAGGTCATAAGCAAAAGTACGATGGTCTCAAGATTGTGAGGGATTCATTACGACTACCCGTGACCTGTCATGCAATCACCTACAACTAGTCGTACGACCATCACACGATTACTAAAGACTACTCAAGATTATCAGTGACTAGTGGCAATTTGTAAAGACTGTCGTAAGATTGTCGCACTTCTGAACGACCATCGTGCGACAGCCTAAGACGCCTAAGACCTTATAAGATCACTAGCGACCTGTTTGATCGCAAGGAGGTTTTTGTGCAAGCTCAAAAACCTCTCTACGACTGTAATTGGTCGTGGGACCTAAATAAGATAGCCTGCGACTTTCAAAGATCACCGATGACCGTCGTAAGACGTTTTAAAGATTGTCCGCGACCAGAGGTCACTGGTGATCGTGAACTGGTCTTCACTGGTCGTAAGCTCTAATGTGACTGGGGCTTAAGCGGTGCATTGTACAGCACGCGACTCATCTGGCACCCCCTATGCCAGATGAAATTTCCGGCATGGGTAATACAAACGGAAACGCCAGTCTGATATGCAAGAAAAGTGTGTCATATCAGCAACTTTGATCAAATAAATACACCTAAAACATTTTAAGGAAAGCCTTTTAGGAAAAATACATCTTATAGTAACACGTACTGTTCTGGGATAACTGAAACAATACGTAATCAGCTACCAATAACCAGAATACAAGAATGCAAGGGATGATCCAGAAATACCCGTAATTTTAACAATAAATTCAATTTCAAAGTTCATATAACAAACACTTTATTACTGCGTAATATATCCTCTTTACAAGGAAACAAGAATATGATAATTAAACACAGTATGCCTACCATATAAGCAAACATAGGATTTGTCACATTATGCTAAAAAGGTTGATGTTCTATTGTTCTTATACATAGGGAATCCTCCCGATGCCATTCACTGTAAGTGTACTAACAACCTAAACCTATGACTATTGAACTGCTAATTGCTTTGATTGCTGTGATTCATACACATGATCATCTTAAAGTTGAAGGCATAAAATATATGATTCATTTAATTTAATTAGATAAAAAGTGCATGTAAAAGAAAACAAATAAAGTATGAAAAACAGCACATAATCGTCAATTAGAATTAATTTTTTTAAATCGCATTGAAATTGTGCAAGGCCGCATATGACAGCATATTTGTATTTTCCAATCGCCACAGCGACGGAGATCGTTAACTTTACGCGAATTCTTCTATGCCGCAAACGATATGTATTTATCTCTAAAATTACTCCAACAGTCTGGTAAAAAAACTTCTTTACCCCTCAAAAAGTTTTGTATGCATGACTAACAAAATACTTGTGTCGAATTTCCTTTATCATATTAGATGTTTCTATGGTAGGCTGTCTAAACAGTTGACAAATGTTTATGAAAGTGCCGTTTTCCGACGCCTTAATGAATTACACAATAATACAAACGACGTGAAATTTTAGCAGGCAAAGATTGGACATGATCCCTTTTTGTGTCGGGCACTTTGGTGTTTTATAAATTTCAACGAATGTCGTGTTCTTTGAGTTGCGCTGCTGTGGCGTATCCAGGGTTATTTAAGGCGGCCTGAGACGGTTCTGGATGTTTATAATCAATTATATTTGGCAATTAAATGGAAGAAACATCGATCTTTGCGTATTTATAAATTTAATGAAGAAAACATAAAAAAGTTATCAGAATTATAAACAAATTTTGGGTAATTCTGGATCAACCTCCATATACTGTAAAAAAACAGATTTTATAAATCTTACAATATCAGTTATTGTTTTTTTTGGGTTTTTTTTTTTTTCAAGATGAACTCCTGTCGGATTTGTTAACGGCTGTTTGATGATCATACAAAAACAGTTAAAGGCAACGAAAAGGAATGCAAGGGAATAAATGCTGCCAGTGAGAAATAAAATGACAGTTTAAAAGTTGAATCGGAATAATATATTCACATTGAGTGTAGAAAGATGTACTGTAACCCACATTACACTAAAACAGACACTAAGACAGAAAAAGAAAACACTGATGCCACCATTGAGATCAATGACTGATAAGTTTTCATACAAAAAAGATTGTTTATATTGTGGTCAATCTGTAATAAGTAAGGGTAAAACAAGGAAGTGTGATGTTTCGCCAGTAAGGACACTAGAACCTACTATTTTGAATATATGTATACAGAGGAATGACACTGTTTGTCTGATATAGTGAGAGCAAGGATAGAACAGGTTCACGACTTGCTTGTAGCCGATGCTCTTTACCATCAAACATGTTTATGCTCCTCTAATTTCAGAACTGGAAAAGATATACCAGAAGAATTTCAGGGGCTACCATCTAGTGATAAAAAGTGAAAGATTGGTCGAGCAGAAATTACAGAAGCGAGTGACGCTTTGTAAAAGTCATGACATTCTTGTGCTTATGCTTAGCGAAGATATTTTACAAATTAAAATTTGCATTTTTTTTTTTATTTTTTTTTTTTAAATTTTATGCTCAAATGTATCAAATATTTGAAATTGACCTTCCAAAAGGTCAATGTCACCTCTTTTGACCCAATGTCATGATGTTATATAATGACTCAGAACAGAAAAAAATACAACAGATGTGCTTGAAAGTATTCAAGTTAATATAAAACTCAATATTATTATCATAGACAATATAGATTTCCTTAATGTTTCTTTTTTTGTATAAAATTACCCCACCCACTAGCTGTACAATGTTAATATAAATATTTCAATATATGCATTAAATATTGATGGAATGTAAATTAAATTTATAAAACGTTGAAACTTGATTTCAAATGTACGTAAACCATTATGTATTTTCTGTTTAATATCATATAAGATAGAGCTTTCAATAAATTGATCTACAGCAATGTAAAAATATAATATTACCCCACCCACTTAAGTTAATTAATAAATTTTAGAAAGGTAAAAGTAGTTTCTTTAAACAAAAACAACTTTTTGATTACTTTATGTTACTATAGGGATAGATTAAGCTATATTTTTATGCATATTATATATAAAACTGATTGGAAAGTTGTATGTGTGTAATACATTGAGTTCAAATTAAAAAAAATAAATACAATGATACCCATATATTTGATCTCAATTTTTGAAAACATTCTCCAATTTAGATTTTTCTAGACTTTTGATATGTTATACAATATAGGTATGGGGTTTCAAAACACTCAAAATATTTTCTGTTGCAATTTGTTTGAGGTTTGGCTCTATTTTGAGCTAGAATGATTGGACTATAACTTCAACTGAAACTTGATTATGTTGATGCATTTTGATGAGTGCTGCACGCCTATTTTCTGATTATTATGTTAATTGTTTGGTCTGAAAGATCAAGAGAGAAGGGGCGTAATTATATATATGAGTTTGACATTTCTTGTTCAAACTATCTCTTTTAAAAAATCTGCAGATTACAATCCAGCTGTGAAAAAGTGGAAGGCCCTTCTCAGACAGCTTTTGTTTTTTGTAGGACTTTTGAGTTTAAGTATTTTTCATTGCATTAGTAGATAAAAGCAGCTTTATTAAAATATCTAACCTACATCTGTCGCATTGCAATTTACTGTCACCATTGAAAAGTATGAACATATTTTGACATTATGTATGGATAATATGTTGTTGTTGTTTGTTTTTTGTCTAGTGTTTAAAGTGTATATCAGGTAATATTTAAAACTTTTTATACAATCCACTTTAAAAAATGGGTGTTAACTATAAAAGGGTTGATCTATATGTCTGTCCATGTGTCTGTCTGTATGCTACCTCTCTTTTGTCTGACCAATTACTTTGTGGATAAGTCAAAACTAGTAGATAAACCATAGTGATTTTGAGGTCAAAAGGTCAATGGTAAAGATCACTGTCAGTGTAGCCTTGACCTTGGCTACTAAATGCTTGAGAAAGCTTTGGCCTCAGTGGTCCTTATTTATTGTGAAGGTTGGTCATGACTAGTAGATGACCCCAATTGATTTTGAGGTCATCATTTTTGCGGTCATTAGGTTTAGGTCACAGTGAAGCAGAAATGTTTGTCTCATTAAGAACAATAATTTCATCACTTATAGATTTGTGATACTTGTTTATTATAATAATATTATTATATAGTATTTTACTTTCATTTAGGGTGTGGAGCTCAAAACAGATTTAAATTCCAAAAAAAATGTATATTTGTCAATCCGAGCCATGTTCTTATAACATATATAAAAAAAACACTTAATATAAGGCGTTTGGAAAAAATTTCATAGTCTATAATAATACAAAAGATAAAAATGTTCGCTGGAAAAAATCTGCACATCTACCCTCAAAATCACCATGTATTTTTATTCCAGTTCCAATGTTTTCACATAATCCTTTGTCCATCAACACAGAAGATATTATTCTCCACAAAGATGGTCAATTTTAAACTTCAACATCAATATAAAAAAAACACTACAGGCAAAGTAAACATCAAATTTATTGCCAATTATACTCCATTTACAAATTTTTCAAGAAATTCAAAATTGGCTCCCAATTTTGCCATATTCAAATGCGCCGCATTTGGAAAGTGAGAACCAGTCTGGCTGTAGTGGGAGTTATTCAGTAAAATTGGTTCCCATATTTAAAGCACATAACGATAATCTTTTAAGAAATATGCCTAGATAGGCAGATATTTGAATGTGACAGCAAATGGAATTGGAGCATCAGTGTCCTATGAACACATTTGTTGATTGTTCCATTGTTTAATTTTTTTTCTATGATTTATAGTTTTGTGATTGCATAAAATAAATGTTTAAGTATCAACAGACTTAAATGCTGGCTACTCAATTTAAATTTTGAAATAAAGGACAAGTCTTACATGTAAGTATAGAGATGTGGGAATGTTAAAAAATAAGACAGAAAACAACTTTCATATGGTATATGACTTGTTCATTTTGTGCAGCAAATGAAAATTGCCAAAATTATCAATTACAAATGAATAACAGTAAATGTTAAATGCAAAGTCTGTTAAAACTGATAAATTTCAAAGAATGCTTTTATAGAAATTAAAGGCTGTACAATTGTGGGGAGAATGTAAGATAACAAAATTTTTGAACATGGAGAAAGTTGGGTTACAGTGAACCAAATTGAGATTTTTCCAAACACATTTTCATTTCGATTTCATCCATATCTGTATGTAATTTTAATCTGAGAAAGAAATAAAGACAGTCTCAATATTATGAATAAAAAGTTTGTGAGACAATTCATTTGTTTTTACAGTAGAAGTTAAGGTATACACTAAAAATGTAAACAAGTGATATAAGCTTGAAAATGTATGTTCTTATCCAAATCTATATTCCCTGATACCCGGTAGTCAAAAGTCCCAAATCTTAGACCATTTTTCTACATTCTCTTTAATTCCCTTAAGGCAACTTTTAGATTATTTATACTATAAGACTTATAGATAATAGCACAGCCTGTCTATTTGTACTTCAGTACTTTGATTTTTGCAAGGTTTTAATTACATGTATTGATATTATAATTATTATATGTTCAAAGTTATTATAATTTTATTGTTTCTCCTTTATATTTGAAGTTATTTGTTATGAAATAAAAACTTGTGCTTGAAAGTGTAAAATGGCTTAAATTCATACCTGAGATGAAATTTTCATTAAGTTAAAAAAAAATAGCCATGCATTGCTTAGAGTGCATTAATTAAGATATGTGAACATCATGAATAATTCAAATTAAAGAATAATAACTGATCCATTTTAGATTTTAGTGGTATAATTATGTTATTTATTACTTACCCTTTCTAATAACAAGGTTTCAAAGTATAAACTCGAAGAAATTAAACCAAAAATATTTTTGGTATTATCTATCTAATTGTTGTAAATGTTACATGCATCATAGTTGCAGTATACCATTTAATATGTTAATTTGAAATTTTACAGGCTTTTAAGCTCACCTGAGCTTGCTCAGGGTGAGCTTTTAGAATCGTTGAATGTCCATCGTCCGTCCACACTTGTTCGTTAACACTCTAGCGGTCACATTTTTGCCTCGATCATCATCAAACTTTGTCAGGATGCTTGTCTAGTTGATAGCTGGGATGAGTTTGAACATGGGTCATCTTGTATGAAAAATTAGGTCAGCGGAGCTAAATATAGAAAAATCTTATTAACACTCTAGCAGTCACATTTTTGCCTCAATCATCATCAAACTTGGTCAGGATGCTTGTCTAGGTGATAGCTCGGATAAGTTCGAACATGGGTCATCCCAGATGAAAAACTAGGTCACCGGAGCTAAAAATAGAAAAACCTTATTAACACTCTAGCGGTCACATTTTTGACTCAATCATCATCAAACTTGGTCAGGATGCTTGTCTAGGTGATAGCTCGAATGAATTTGAACATAGGTCATCTCGGATGAAAAACTAGGTCATAGGAGCTAAAAATAGAAAAATCTTGTTAACACTCTAGTGGCTACTGTTTTGATCCAAATATCCTTTAGATTGGTCTGAAAGTTTGTTTTGATGATTTCTAGGTCAAGTTTGAATATGGGTCACCTGGGGTCAAAAACTAGGTCACACTGCCCAAATATTGAAAAACCTTGTTAACATTCTAGTGGTCACATTTTTGACAAACTTGATCAGGATGCTTGTCTAGGTCATTGCTCGAATAATTTCGAACATAGGTCATCTCGAATGAAAAACTGGGTCACCTGAGTTAAAAATAGAAAAATCTTATTAACATTTTAGTGGCTTTTGTTTTGATTCAAATATCCTGTAAATTGGTCTAAAAGTTTGTTTTGATGATTTCTAGGTCAATTTTGAACATGGGTCATCTCAGATGAAAAACTAGGTCACACTGCCCAAATATGGAAAAACCTTGTTAACACTCTAGTGGTGGTCACATTTTTGACTCAATTATCATCAAATTTGGTCAGGATGCTTGCCTAGGTAATTGCTGAGATGAGTTTGAACATGGGTCATATCGGATGAAAAACTAGGTCCCTGGAGCTAAAAATAGAAAAATCTTGTTAACACTGTAGTGGCTACTGTTTTGATCCAAGTATCCTGGAAATTCGTCTGAAAGTTTGTTTTGATGATTTCTAGGTCAAGATCGAATATGGGTCACCTGGGTAAAAAACTAGGTCACACTGCTCAAATATGGATAATCCTTGTTAACACTCATGAAACTTGGTCAGAATGCTTGTCTAGGTAATTGTTCAGATGAGTTGGATGGGTCAGGTGAGCGATCTGGGGCCATCATGGCCCTCTTGTTTAAAGGTTTTTTTTTATCTTATCTTTAAATAAAACCTGCAATATTTAAAATTTAATCTTTGACTAACCTTCAGTAATTTGCCTTTTAGCTTTATATTATTATGAAACAGTGTATGTAACTGTATTTCTTTAAAAATCAAAGCACAGAAGGCGCTGAATTTGTTTGGGTCTCAGAATGTAAGAAAGGTGCAGGTTTTGAGATTATATGTTTAGTGGCACCAATGCTTTCCAGCGTTTTAATTGTAGTAAATTGGCTATAAGACTAATTGCAACACTGATATTCAATCCAATGTTTATTTGACTTTAACAATTAAAAAAAAATGAGTTACCTTTTTACTGGGATTTGAAACTCCAGACCTCTCGCTTCCTAAGCAAGCACCCGAAAACCCTTCAGCCACGGTTAAATTTATATGTGAACGGCCTGAAGAAAACCATATTATTCTAAATTAGGGCTTGTAACGACTTTTAACTGTTGTTTAACACAGATGTAAATAATCCTGAAGCTTAAGCATGTATATTTATAAAGAATCAAAGGGCTGCAAAGTTCTGTGATATTTTTCTGATCTTTGCAATCTAAATCGTACTGTATATCTGTATGCATTTTCCTGTATAAGTTTTATTTTTATGTATTATAATTCATTTTTGTAAGGGCACATACGGAATTCTGCAAAACTAAAGTTGCATCAAAAAATCATTTATGTACTTTTTTTACGACAGCCACACTTTATCCTTGTAAATCATGGCTACTTCCTTAACCCTTTACCACATATATACGCGAAACAACGCACTTTCGACCCCCCCCCCTTTTTGGGCCTCAAATAGTGAAACAGGCAGAGTCCCCCTCATTGCCAAGAAAATTTTGGACTTAAATAACGCTGAAAAGCCTTTGACTCTATCTCAATCCCTTGAGAAGTTGCAGCCCTTTGAAATAAATTTTGATGGAAAAAATCGAGGCAAAATAGTGATTTTTGGCAATTTTGAGATGTCCCCTCGTTGCCATGGTAGACAGGAAATTTGAGACTGAGCCATGTCGTTTACAAAGGCAATGCGTCCAGTCAACATTTGTGCCTGCCAAGTTGATTAGTATTGAAGCATTTTTCATATTAGTTTTCATGAGCAGTTTTTGAACTTGTAACAGGAGGCTTATCAGTTTGAACGGCCATTCTTTTCACAATATGAGCTCATGGGAAAAGGGTTTTGTTAACAAAAACACTTAAAAGAATTTAACAGAAAAAAAAAAAAAATTTTCTCGACTTGGATATCGAACTCGACCTCTCCATCGCAGTCTAACTGGCGAGCGCGCGTACCACTGTTACCACGGAGAAGTTATACACACAATGTCTGAATAATATTCAAGTCATTCTAAAATTTGAACTTGCATTGGCATATCCTTATTAATTTTCGAGGCATTTTGTTCAGGGTAAACCTGTTGTTTTAAAATTGAAGTAAATATTTCAGCGAAAATCCTCTCGCCCAAACAGTCTGACGTGTAGAATCTTATATATTCACTACTCGGTTTGTGTAGTATTTCGGTAATCTACATGGCTAAAAATAGTTTATTTTCATTTGATAAAAATCACTATTCATCCGCTTAATTTTGATTGTGATTTGTTGAGCAATTCTATAAAGCAACGCTAATTGTTTAACTTAAATTTGCGTTGTCATTTGATGGATACTTGTAACAACAAAATAAAATATTCTTTCTTTTAAATCGATAGTTTAAGCTGTTTTGAGAACTACTTGTTGTAGGTTTTATCGTAACTTCTGTGTCAGAGTTGAATGTCCCGCTTTGTATTTAGTTATTCGATTCAGAAAATACAATAAAACAAATTAGAAATCTTTGACCATTCGGGGAATTTACTATTGCTTGAAAATTTTGATGCGCCTGTCTTTGACCATCTTTATCTTCAGTTGATCTCCCTTGAACTTTTTCGGCTTTAGTGTACATACAAAAGGGAAGTAACCGCTTCAAAAAAGTGGACTACTTTCGGCGTTTCGTTTAAGAACATTAGACTCTGAAATTTCGCTACCATTATTTGTTTGGTCTGACGACCCAAACAAATAAAAACCAAAAAAAAACTGAAACCAACCATTTTATTCACAACAAAATGCATATTTTACTTTCAAAATTTCTCAGCGATGCATTACACATCATTAGATTTCCAAATGAGAAAGGTTATTTGGAGTGTCTTGCATTACCATGGAAATCATTTGTCTATATTACAGCTGCAGCAGTAAGTATAATTGTTTGGAAGAAAGAAATCCTATAGGAAATGCTAAATATGAAGTAGTCTGTGATCAGTGCACCTTTATGGAAGAAACAAGCTATTTGTGGACTGTCAAAGAATGCAAGGAAATGGATGCAACAGGCACGTGCAGTGAAGCTAAAGTTGATACAAGCAGTCTTAGGAAACTCTTTACACACTGACACACGGAAAAAATGAGAGCTATGCTAACCAACGAGACAGCGGAACCGTTACATGATCTTTTTCTGAATGTCATCGATTGTCAAGTGACGAAACTGGCCCCCTACTTCAAAATTCGTTAGGGCCAGTTTACACAGACGGTCGGTCCCAACTTCGGTCATGGTAATTTTATAATTTACTCGAGCTGCTATGATCGGTTGTCATGGTTGATTTTAATTTAGTTTTCTGTGTAGAAACGGCATCGGTGACAAAAGCAAAACTCAAACCGGGCAACTGGGTGTGATTAAATGCTGAAATACTTTTGTTTTTATCGTTTGTAAATTCGGAGCTAATCGGCGTAACTCTGATTAATCGGTGTTTGATAGCTAGTCATCACTGTTGTTAAACACTTTCCGTTCAGATATGGCCCGGGTGTGATTATGTTATCTTTGTCCGGATCCGGCGGATTCCGGTGATAAGAGCTTGCACATCTCGTGATATATGGTTCGCCGTCTACTGACGGCAGGTAAAATATGGGAATTTAAAGTCGTTTAAATCCACGTAATCTTCACTGACGAAACTTATCTCCCCAATAGAGTGATAGGTGAAAGACAGGTGACCATGTAGGTGATATCGTGGTGATAGATACGATGTCATCGGTCTACTCCATAATTTGGCTAAAAAAACTACCGATCAATCACCGATAGCTCTGTGTAACTGGGGTGTTAAAGTTGAAGAATGTTAAAAGTCCTGTCAAAATTTTGCACTAGAAATTACTTTAATTAAAATTGCATTAAATCTACTAAAATAACTGTTCCTTGTTTCCTGATTCATAAATATCAACTTTACATAATCTTTTTTTGAAAGTGGACGGGGTGTATGTGTCATTTTGACATTTCTTGTTGAAGTTTGATTCATGTTTAGTGATCTTGTTTAAATAGATTTAAAAACAAGCCTTTATAAATAAAATATATGTAATTTGATAACATCTACATTGATTTCAGTGACACTGCCTGATAGTAGTACAGCCTCTGCATATGAAGAGTTCAAGTATAGCCCTATACCAGAACCTGGAGAGTGCTACTGTTTACCGCCTGCAGAATGGGTTATACCTTGACGACAAACTTTAATATTACATGCATTGACTTTACTGTGCAAGGAAATTAACAACTTTTCTCAATATTTAATGAAATCTAAAACCATTAATTGAAATGGCGAAAAGGTATAGTAATTGTTAGATGAAAAGTCAACATGTAAATCTTTGTTCATGACATTTGATTGTTTGGTTTGTCTCTGATACAAATGACTTTTATGTGGAGAGACTGGGTAAATGTATAATTCCTAAGCAATAGATATTTCTAGTTAACTGCTGTTCAGTTTATGACTTAACATTTGATGCTTACTGCCAAACAAAATAAACCAAGTAATTAAGATTTTATTATGATGTGATTATATACATTATATTAGATAACCTTTGCTTGTGTGATGAAACTTGGAATAAATTTACTTACTCTCTTGAATGACGTCTAGAGATACAACTGATTTCTTTTATTTAAAAGGCACCAAAAGTACCAATCTAGGCAGTTATGATGCAGAATAACATTTCATGCCTCTAACTATATATTCAATGGCCAAGAGGGCAGGCAGTATAGTGTGTAACACCTATCATCCATGCATGTGTCTGAAAGCCTTGTCATGCAATAACTCTAGTCATGGGTTTTTGAAAACATGGCACAAATGCGTAAACCATGATGAGACATTGCCATTTTGTTATGCGTGAAGCCTAGACCATAGCTCCAAGGTCAGAACTCATTTAGAGGGTTTAAAGGTCAGCAGTTAGAAAATCATTGTCTGGCCAAAACTCCATCATGCATCATGGGAAAAAAAAATTGGCACAAATGTTAAGCATGATGAGATGATGTCATGTGCAAGACATATTCCCCTAGCTCCAAGGTCAAGTTCACACATAAGACCAGCACGAAAATCTTAGTGTGTCCATAAAGTATGTCATGCCATTTAAGGGTATTTTGAACAATATGGCACAAATGTTCAAGGAATAAAATGGACGATGTGTTCCTATGCACAAGACCAAAACCTCAAGTCTCCAAGGTCAAGGTCACATTAAGAGGTTTTAAAAGTCCAGCAGTTAAGAAAATATTGGCTGGCCTATAACTCTGTCATGCATCAAGGGATTTTTGAAGTTCAGTTTCCCCAATGTATCATAAGCATAATGAGATGGTTTACGCCATTGCACCAGGACCTAGGTCCCTCTCTCTAAGGTCCAAGGTCACGCATTGGAGGTCAAAGATAAAATTCTTTGATGTTATTCGGGAGCTCCCAGTTCTAAAATTTTAAACAGGACAGGGATTTGTGTATATTTTTAAGAGTTCAAATTTAACTATTTTACTGACCTTGTTTTTTATGTTCAATGTAGGATCAAAAGTTCTACATAGACAAAATAATACAGTGAGAAATGTGAAGTTTGCGATTAGGAGATCCAGAACAGGAATACAGATTGTATATATTGGTGCGAGCCAGACTAATAGAGTCGGGGGCATTACACAGTCAAATCACAGATTATCCAGGTAGCAATCTCTTGTTTATTAAGTGCAAATGAAGAAATAAATTCCATTCAAAACACTGACTTTCAGGACAATTTTGAATGGTTTTGTAATAAAGATATTTAGGCACTTAACTGAGGTATAAAAAAAAACCTGGGTATATTCACTTTTGAATAGATTCATCACATTGATTTATATCTTTTCCATGTAACAGGTTGTGTTCTTTAGGAAAACTATTCATGAATTATTTTGTAGAGTTGGGAACTAAAGTTCTTAATTTAAAATTTGTATAGAGCAAGCTATTATTGAGACCTTGCTTGGGATTACTTTTGGCATCTAGGGGTCATTGCCAACTATAACTAAAAATAGAAAAATGCGTTTTCAAGTTTGAAAAATCTGGTTTCATAGCCATTGCCATGCATTCTTGACTTTTTATCAGGTCCCGTTTGAAAATTTTAATGAAACTTAATAGAAATGCTTACCACTATGAGAAGCTGTGTCCTCGTGCGCATGCACCAGGTCTCCAGATATCAAAAAGTCAAGGTCTCACTTAGAGGTCATTGGAAATCGCTTGTCAGAAACAAAACTTACTACATGCATAGAGAGATTTCAATATACTATGGCACAAATGTTCACTATTGTCAGACAGTGTCATGTACAAAATTTTCAGGTCCCCGCTGCCAAGGTCAAGGTCACACAAAGGTATCGGAGTTCAGATGAAGATTATGAAAATGTGATGTATTTGGACCATTTAGTTTATTTATAGAGGGATTTGAAACACAAATGGTGTCATTGACATGACTACAGGTGTAAACATTGTAATTTTGGTTAATATTTGCAAGTGTCAAGGTCACTAAAGATGATAAAATATAGATATTTTGTCAAGAGTATATCTGCCCTACATGCATGATGGGATTCTAATGAAACTTATAAGTAATGTTCACCACTATGAGAAGCATTGTCACATGTATGAACCCAGGTCTTTTAGGATTAAAGGTTAGGTCACACTTATTAAGTGAATGAACAAATGCCTGTTTGGAGAAAAACATCTAACATTCATCTGGGGATTTGAATGTATCTTGGCACAAATGTTCAACATTTTGAGACCAAGTATTGTGCACTTATTTAGTTCCTTGCTACCAAAGTCAAGGTCACATAAAAAAGTCAAAGTTAATATAAAACAAAAGATGTGTACAGGGACCCTTTTTTTCATCATTTATTATGCTCCACGAAAAATTTCGAGGGGAGCATATAGTTGTCGGGTTGTCTGTCGGTCCGTCAGTTAGTCCGAGCGCACGAGAGGGTAGTTGTTATGTACTAAATGGTACTAAATACCCAACAACTACCAATCCTACTCACTCCGTATGTATTGTTGGGTATTTTCATTGATTGTTGGGTACATGCAGCAAAATCATGTCCTACCCATAACATCTTTATTTGAAGTTGGATTTTACAACAGTTGAACTATTTCACAGAAATGGTCACCATATTGAGACGATGTGTCGCGTGCAACATTTGGGTCGCTACCTTGAAGGTCAAGGTCACAGCTTGACCTTGAAGCAAAATCGTGTCAGGCCCATAACTTCCTTATTTGAAGTCGGATTTTACAACTACTTCACAGAAATAATCACATTATTGAGACAACGTGTCAAGCACAACATTTGGGTTGCTACCTTGCAGCAAAATTGTGTCCGGCCTATAACTAACTTCCTTATTTGATGTCAGATTTTACAACTATTTCACAGAAATGATCACCATATTGAGATGACGTGTCACGGGCAGCATTTGGGTCGCTACCTTGAAGGTCAAGGTCACAGCATGACCTTGCAGCAAAACCGTGTCCGGCCAATAATTTCGTTATTAGAAGTTTGGAATTTACAACTATTTCACAGAAATTGATCACCATATTGAGACCAAGTGTCGCACGCAACATTTGGGTTGTTTTTACACTTTGGAATTTTGTCTATGACATAACTCTGACACTTACATAAGAGGGTATACCTTCCTGTGTCCAAAAACCTATTCGGGGAGCAACACCAGGGTTAAACCCGCTCTTGTTGATGGAATATAACACAAATGATAACTATCATGACGAAGTGTGACACATGTTATTTAGGTTAATATATTAAGGTGAAGGTCACTAGAGACGATAAAATATCCAGATATTGTCAGGATATTACCTATCTCCTAAATGCATATCTATAATGCCCTGTGACATCTCTGTCAAAAGCTTTTGTGACGAGCGTATTTTGTGACAATGTTGCCATTGTTTAATGTTTAGTCTGGCAGGTCTAGGAACACTAAATTATTCTCTACATTTCACAACATCTGCAACATATGGGTGAGATACAGTTTTTTTTTACCCACTATGACCTTGAAATGTTTTTATAAATATATATTCCAATTTTTTGAAAAAAAAATGTTTTGAAGTCAGAGAAATGGATGAATAATGACTAACAGTATGCTTAGTGTTATGAGGTGTTTAAAAATAGTAGACCAATGACATTAGTGTGTGTGTATAACAGATGTTTACAATACTTTAAGGTTGAACCAGCAGACAGAGACCCAAATGGTAATCTTTTAGAGACTGCTAAATCCGTACTGGTTTCATCAGGTGATTCTCAGTCTTCTGTCATAGATGACATGATAGCAGCAGGAAATCAGGAAGGTCTCTATAATTTCTATTCTGGTGTGCTGTACAATCAAATAAACAAACAAACTAGTGACCCTGTAAAAACAAATTTATCATTTACATGATATTTTTTCGAAATAACTAAATTGCATTAAACTACATGTATATTTAAATGAACTTCAATGTTTGCTCCTCTTTTCAAAGAAAAAGCACAGTTTTTGTCATGACTCACTCCACAGAAATGGCGTTTGTTGACCTTTTCGGTAAAGTTTGTTTATTATACCCTGAAATGAAGTTTAGGGGGTATTTAGGAGTGACCCAGTGGTGGTGGGTTGATCAGTGGGTCCAGCAGTCTATTGCATTTTCCTTGTCCAGAGCTTAACTTGAAGACTAATGGTTGGAATTCATTACGGCTTCATACAATGGTCAAGCACATTGAGGGGAAGTGCAGTGCACAAGAACCATAAATTCATATTGACTAATTACGGAGTTATTGCCCTTTGTTACTTTTCCTTCTTTGGAGCATACTGAAAACCACTGGTTTGAATTATATACAAGTTCATACAACCGTCAAGCACAATAAGAGGAAGTGAATGCACAAGAACCATACCTCTATCAAAAGTTATTACAGAGTTATTGCCATTTACTTTTCCATTGCTTTTTTTTCTTGTCTGGAGTATAACTTAAAAACCACTAGTTTTAATTCAATATAACTTTATACAATGGTCAAGCACATTGAGAGAAAGTGTAGTGCACAAGAACCATCACTCCGTTTTTGACTAATTACAGAGTTATTGCCCTTTTTGATACTTTTCTTTGTCCAGAGCATTCCTTGAAAAGTACTGTTTGAAACTTTAAAAAACAACTTCTTACAATGGTCAAGCACAATAAGAGGAAGTGCAGTGCACAAAAACCATAAACTCTGTCTAAAGTAATTATAGAGTTATTGCCCTTTTGTTTACTTTTCCATTGCATTTTCCTTGTCTGGAGCATAACTTGAAAACCCACAAGTTGAAATTCTATATAACTTTATGCGCAATGGTCATGCACATTGAGAGAAAGTGCAGTGCACAAGAACAATTAACTTCATCTATGACTTATCACAGAGTTATTGCCCTTCATTACTTTTTTGTCCAGTGCTTGACTTAAAACTAATGGTTTGGAATTCAATGCAACTTCACATTATGTGTATAATCATAGATAGCTTAAATCCAGAGCACATGAGTGCAAGTGCCATTTTTTATTTATTAAGTTCTAAATAAATTTCTTATATGAATAAATGTTTGCTATCTGTTTAAATTTGTTTGTTTCTGTAATAATTTTTGATGAAAAGCAAAAAAAATGGTTGTTTTGTTTTTCATTTTCAGAGGCTGTTCAAAACTTGAATGTCATCGCTTCAGCTCTAAACCCAGTAAATGGCACTGAAGTGAATGACACTGTAAAGGCAGAGAAAACTGCGGTACATATTAAGGGACTATCCATTATTGTTTTAATTGAAACAAATGAGTTTTGTCAGTGTGGCATAAACCCTATGTTACAGACAATCATATATTAGGTGCTAGATAATTTTATCTGTTGTCAAGGCCTTTTTAACAGATTGTGGAATATGCTCTGGGAAAAATGCTCTTTTTTAAATTTATTGGAAAATGCTCTACCTTTAAATTTTGCTTAAAAAATCCACTATTTTTGCTGAAAGGGATGAAAAAAAGAACATCTCCGAATAAAGATCACCCTGTAAATAAAGGCCACTTTATGACAATCCTTCATTGATTAAGATGATCAAAATGACCTCCAAATAAATTCCACTTGTCTTTAAAGGCCATGTCTCCCTTGTGTGACCTTTGTTCACAGGTTTGACTGTAAATGATCAAAATATGAAAATTCTTATTAGCAATACATGTATAAGGTTATCACAGCCTTCTAGTTGTCCTTTTTTCGATTTCAGATAAGAACATCAGTTGTGACAAGTTTAAAAAAAGTAAATGTTAGCAGTATTGATACATTGTCATCTGTTGCTGAAACTTTGACACAGGTTACAAAAGTGAAATCTGAACTCACTGAAAGTACACAGGTTAGTTACCACGATGATTGCTGTTGTTGTTGTAGGTCAAACTTTTATTTTTAGCTTGTCTGTTTTGAAGAAAAAGTGAAGCTATTTTGATTGCTGTGTTGCCGTCAGTGTTGTTTTAATGCAAAAAAACTTTATTGTATTCAAACATTTTAAAAGTATATATCAACATGAAGCTTGGAATTCTTGCTTATCTTGTCAAGGTGCAGTTGTTAGATAAGGGGTATTATTGTAAAAGCTATATATTTGAGTTATGCCCCTTTTGCCCCTTTTTAACTTAGATTTTTTGTCAAAAGTGGTAAGTTTAACAGACGAGTGTTTATTCTCATGTTTTCAAGGTTAATTGTGGAAATTGTTCTACATTTTAATGTGATCACTTTCTATTAAAAATTTGTTTATTATGTCTTTTGCCAAAGATGTAAGAAAAATCATGTTTTTTATATGTATGTTACTAGTTAAGGCAAAGCAGTGACGTATACCATTATGAATTGATTTTAGTATAACTTAACTGAGGTTCAAACATATGAATCAGAGGTATATACACTACATATATGTTTTGAAAGTATGCAATTATCAAGAAATTAGATAAATTTATCAGTGTTTTTAATCAAATAAATTAAAAATGTAAATTGCATCAATGAAAATGCATTTTAATGAAGTCTTGTAAATTTGTCCTAGTTATATTACAAATGTAACAAACAATATCATTATTTTCTGTAGGAAGATGCTGCCAAGCTGTTTGATGATTTAGCTGATAGTTTGGATACTTTAACTAATGTGACAAATTCAGCAGATATTGTAGACTCGGCCGAGTATGTATTATTTGTGTTATCACTATATATTGTTGTAGAATTTCTTTACTTTAATATTTCAAGATTCAGATAACATGTTGTTCAATTCAAATTCATTAGGTTCATAATAAAACAGAATTTGATATCAATTATTACCATCATACCAAATGAGAAAGCTGTTGAAAATAGAGGATATTAACCTTTTCCCTTATATAAGCGTGTTTCGACGGCTTTTTGCCCCCTCCCCCTTTTGAGGCCTCAAACAGTGAAAAAATGTCCTATTTAGACCCCAAACACTGTTTTTCGTTTTAGAAATGTCGCCAAGAAAATTTTGGACTTGTGAGAGGCTTAAAATGACCCCAGGTTGATCATAAGGTAACGTGTAACCAACGCTGAAAAGCTTTTGACTCTATCTCAATCCCTTGAGAAGTTGCAGCACTTTGAAATAAATTTTGATGGAAAAAATCGAGGCAAAAAAGTGATTTTTGGCAATTTTGAGATGTCCCCTCGTTGCCATGGTAACAGGAAATTTAAGACTGAGCATGTCGTTACAAAGGCAATGGTCCAGTCAACATTTGTGCCAAGTTTGATTAGTATTGAAGCATTTTTCATAGTTTCATAGCAGTTTGAACTTGTAAGAGGAGGCTTTTCAGTGAAAATGGCCATTTTTCACAATATGCTCATGGGGGAAAGGGTTAAATGAGTGTAGATTTAATTCTAAATCTATTGAACTCGTTGAATAAAACAATATTATACGAGTTTCTTTTCCGTGCATGCAACAAGTTCAATAAATTTAGCATTGAATCTACACAAATAAAATATTCTATTGACATGCCTATAGTGTAATGCTAACATTAGCATGCTTTAATGCTATGTTTGTATATAACGTAAATGGTGTCACATCAAAATGTTATTTCATTATTACACTGGTGTAATATTGTGTTTATTAAATGGCTTTATTACACTCTTGCCTCTTGGTTTATGTGATAAAGTTATGTCACAGGGTGAGAAAAATGTGCAGCCTGACCGGGACTCGAACCCGGGACCCTCGGAATACCGTACCGCGGCTCTACCGACTGAGCTATCCGGCCGCTTACACATCTTCTCCCCTATATAGTGAACAGTTCTGAACCGTGACATACTCCCCTGCTATATTGAAATTCGTCCTCGAATTTCACAGAGTTACAGAGCAATGTAAATTAAACTCTGAGCTATATTAGCCACAGCCCCACGTTGGGCGCCAATTGTCGCAGCTCAAACGAAACAAAGGGCTCGTTGACTCTGCTGTGAGTTCTGGACCTGGGGTAGAGGGGTCTGTAAAAAGACAAGTATGCGCTACTCAAAATATTTATTCTTCCCTACAACAAAACCGTGGCCTGCGCCAACAATTTCTCAATTCAAGTGCAAAATATGAAAATCACAATAATCGATGAATGGCAAAATATATATGAATAATAATAGCATCATCTGCAAAAGTCTATTTACCTGTAAAAAGACAAGTATGCGCTACTCAAAATATTTATTCTTCCCTACAACAAAACCGTGGCCTGCGCCAACAATTTCTCAATTCAAG
This sequence comes from Ruditapes philippinarum, assembly GCF_026571515.1. Taxonomy (NCBI): domain Eukaryota; kingdom Metazoa; phylum Mollusca; class Bivalvia; order Venerida; family Veneridae; genus Ruditapes; species Ruditapes philippinarum. The sequence continues at coordinate 23,953 of NW_026863959.1, read as the reverse complement.
TGCGCATGCGTTGTGCAGATTAGCGGGGAAATTGAAATATTAGCGAGAAAAGTTAATCGAAGATATTAAAAAGGTTATAAAGTACTATTATGTATAGGTAACGGCTATTGGATATGAGATATGAGCTATGAGTATATGAATTAAAGAAATAACTACGGAAAACAATAAGGGACATGGACATTAACATATAAATATACAGAGACAGGCATGGTCACGAACAGACCAAAAATATACAGCACTTGGCAATACGGACAATGTATACTTGACCCTGTGACATCATCCCCCTCATAGGGAAATGTCGTCCCGACATTTAAATAAAGGTCAACCCATAAACACTTACCTTAGATTAAGTAGAATAGATAAACCGCAAGGTTCTTCTCTATACAGTCCAATAATACTCTATACTCATGTACATATCGTACAAATATATCTATAGACTACTCAATAACTACTGTAGCTAACAATAATCTACACTACAGCTCAAAAATCTGTCAAAGTTTCATGTAAAGTCACAGAGACAGGACACAATATACATGAGCATCAGGCCTATATGCTCATATAAAAATGTCAATATACAATAAAATCATTCAGAACACTTACATAAATGACTATTAAGCACTTATTTCAGTATTCATCTCACAGATCATGAGATGGCACTTAAATCTGTGAGGATTCCAATAAAGCACACACAACATCAGAATCACAATGTAATTTGAGTATATGCAGTAAAGCAAAAATACCATATGTTACAGATATACATACAACACTACATTCTGAAAATTAAAATTAGAAGTAGTGAAACTGGTTTAAATTGTTTCTACAAATTACATGTACAAAACAAAATATTAATGTAAACAATGTCAAAATTCTACATGTATTACAGTTTAGAAAAAATAAACAACAAACTAAATGCTTATTATTTAGATGAAAAAATAAAATGTCACTGTAACCGAACTTATTAAATCTGAAAGTCTATAATTTAAATGTCACAAATCACTGAATAACACCTGTAACTATTCCATTAATGTCACATTGTAGTCTGTTGAAAACGAAAGTAGAACATTCCATCCACGGATATCAATAATTCTCGACGAACACTGTATTATAATGACAAATGTCGATCTAGATCAATCCAAATAATATTTAAATAACAAGTCTAGGCCTAATTTTCACTCCAAAATTTGTAAAATATGTGAAAACCCATTTGTTTACATTCTTCTCGATACATGTATACCGACATTCCTGGGGGAAGCCATCTTACTCCAGTGACGTCATACAGAACGTTTCGCACCCAAACTACATCGAAATTGATTCACTCTTCGAACCAGGCCCCACGTTGGGCGCCAATTGTCGCAGCTCAAACGAAACAAAGGGGTCGTTAACTCTGCTGTGAGTTCTGGACCTGGTGTAGAGGGGTCTGTAAAAAGACAAGTATGCGCTACTCAAAATATTTATTCTTCCCTACAACAAAACCGTGGCCTGCGCCAACAATTTCTCAATTCAAGTGCAAAATATGAAAATCACAATAATCGATGAATGGCAAAATATATATGAATAATAATAGCATCATCTGCAAAAGTCTATTTACCTGTAAAAAGACAAGTATGCGCTACTCAAAATATTTATTCTTCCCTACAACAAAACCGTGGCCTGCGCCAACAATTTCTCAATTCAAGTGCGCATGCGTTGTGCAGATTAGCGGGGAAATTGAAATATTAGCGAGAAAAGTTAATCGAAGATATTGAAAAGGTTATAAAGTACTATTATGTATAGGTAACGGCTATTGGATATGAGATATGAGCTATGAGTATATGAATTAAAGAAATAACTACGGAAAACAATAAGGGACATGGACATTAACATATAAATATACAGAGACAGGCATGGTCACGAACAGACCAAAAATATACAGCACTTGGCAAGACGGACAATGTATACTTGACCCTGTGACAGTTATAACATAAGAAGCAAGAAATTTATGCTATTTAAAAGTCAAACATACAATGATTGCTATTTTAATTGGTTTAAATACTTGTCTAAGGGTGTATTAGGAAACAAAATGAGGATCCAAACAGTCATGATATTAGGACCAATTTACTTCTCTAGCTGTGTCTTTTAAGTAATTTCTTGTCAAAGAGTAAGGTTTGAAGCAATAAATAAATTTACATCTTTGTAGGGACTGATATTAAATTAAGGACACTGATTAAATCAGAAATCTAGGTTATAACATAAATAAAATTATTATAATTAGTATTTATTATTATTATTTAATATATATATAAACATAAAAATTCATTATCAACAGAAATGTAGATCAGAAGAAGAAAAAATATCATTGTTAATACCAAGTTTTTAAATATTCAGAGAGATATTTATTGGTGTGACACAACTTCTTGATATCAAAGCAGATCAGGGTCATACACAGTTGATGAAAGATCAATCACAAAATAATGCTAAATTGGGAAAGGTATGTTTAAAAAGTCAGCATTTCCTAGAATGTTTCTGGAAGCTGTAGATTCATTTGATTCTGATTATATACAATCTTGTAAGTGTTTTTATATATGTTTTATAGGGTATACTGGAATCAGCTTGTCCGTCCGGACAAACCAGAGTTCCGGACGTCCGTCTCCCCGTCCGTCGTTTTTCCTTGTCCACCCAATAACTAAAGATTCCTTTGACCCACAGTCTTCATATTTGGCATGACTTGTAGATGATCCCTATTGATTTTAAGGTTGCTTGGTCAAAGGTCAAGGTCACAGGGGCCTTGACTAAAAAAAGCTTGTCTGCCCAATAACTTAAGATTTCTTTGACCCATAGTCTTCATATTTAGCAAGGAGGTTAGTCATGACTAGTAGATGACCCCTATTGATTTTGAGGTTATTGGGTCAAAGGTCAAGGTCACAGGGGCCTTGACTAAAAAAAGCTTGTCCTCCCAATAACTTAAGATTCCTTTGACCCACAGTCTTCATATTTGGCATGGAGGTTAGTCATGACTAGTAGATGACCCCTATTGATTTTGAGGTCATTGGGTCAAAGGTCAAGGTCACAGGGGCCTTGACTAAAAAAAGCTTGTCCGCCCAATAACTTAAGATTCCTTTGACCCATAGTCTTCAAATTTGGCATGCAGGTTAGTCATGACTAGTAGATGACCCCTATTGATTTTGAGGTTGCTGGGTCAAAGGTCAAGGTCACAGGGGCCTTGACTTAAAAAAGCTTGTCCGCCCAATAACTTATTATTCCTTTGACCCACAGTCTTCATATTTGGCATGCAGGTTAGTCATGACTAGTAGATGACCCCTATTGATTTTGAGGTTGCTGGGTCAAAGGTCAAGGTCACAGGGGCCTTGACTAAAAAAGCTTGTCCGCCCAATAACTTAAGATTCCTTTGACCCACAGTCTTCATATTTGGCATGGAGGTTAGTCATGATTAGTAGATGACCCCTTTTGATTTTGAGGTCACTGGGTCAAAGGTCAAGGTCACAGGGACTTTGACTTCAAAAGTTTGTCCGCCCTAATAACTTAAGAAACCTTTGACCCACAGTCTTCATATTTGATATTGAGGTTGTTTATGAGTAGTAGATGGCCCCTATTGATTTTTAGTTGACTGTGTCAAAGGTCAAGGTCACAGGGATTTTTACTATAATAAGTTTGTCTGCTCAAATGCTTAAGAATGCCTGTCTGCAGTGTATTGATTTTGACATTTTCACATTTGAAGCATGTAGAATACATAACTTAGCAATGCACTAACCTCAGATTTGGCAGGGAGGTTGTCCTTGAGCTCTAAATGGCCACTGTTGATTCTGACAAAGTGGTATGCGGGGGTATTCTAACCATGACAGTGGCAGTTCTAGTTATAAATTGACATAGTTAACTATGTTCCATAACTCTTTTCCCTTAAACTGAGAGTTGTGTCCCTTTTTACTTATAAAGATTTTTCTTCTCCTTCTTCTCCTTCTTTTAGAAAATACAGCAAATTGTTCATTCCTTTGATTGTTTTTCTTCCACTTGCTTTTGAACTTGTACAGAACCTTTGAAGCTTTAGTCAAGATCACATATCAAGGTGCATCTTTGTTTTGAACCAATTGAGTTATTTTCAGTAAATCTTGTGAATACTATTTTATTTAAAAAAATAAAATTGTTTTGCTTCTTATACCCCAGCACAGATTCGTAAGTGGTGTATACAGGTTAGAGTCTGTTGTAATATATAATCCTGTGTGTGAATTTATCCGCTAAAGCTGCAGAACAAATTCTAATTAATCTTGACAGAAGTAATCTACAGAAGGTCTAGTTCCCTGTTTAGTAACTAATTATACCCCTACCACAAAATGTGGTGGGGGGGGGGCTATAATGGATTGCTTTGTTGCGTCCATCAGTCGGTCGATCGGTCCGTCGGTCTCCATTTTCGTGTCCGCTCTATAATTCCTATACCAATTGAAGGATTTTCTTCAAACTTGACTCAAATGTTCACCTCAACAAGGGGATGTGCAGAACCCATGTTGCCCATGTGTCAGCTTAAGGTCAAGGTCACAATTGAAGGTCAAATATCAAACAATCAAATATTAGACAGTATGTTGTGTCCGCTTTGTAAGTCCTACACTAATTGAAAGATTTTCTTCAAACTTGGCTCAAATGTTCACCTCAACAAGGGGATGTGCAGAACCTATGTTGCCCATGTGTCAGCTCAAGGTCAAGGTCACAATTGAAGGTCAAATATCAAACATTCAAATATTAGACAGTATGGCGTGTCCGCTCTGTAAGTCCTACACTTATTGAAAGATTTTCATCAATCTTGGCTCAAATGTTCACCTCAACAAGGTTATGGCAGAACCCATGTCACCCTTTTGCCGGCTTAAGGTCAAGGTCACACTTGAAGGTCAAAAATTGACTTAGAAAATATTCTTAAATTTTAATATGTATTTGAATATTTCTGAAACTAGTAAAGGTATTTGCTTGAAACTTAGAATATATATGAAGTGTCACAATTAAGATATGCTGGTCAAGTTTCATAACTGTGTATTGCATTTTAACAAAGTTATGTTCCTTTTTAAGTCTTCAAATTTACATACAATCAAATATTAGACAATATGTCATGTCCGCTCTATAAATCTATAAAGAATTTTCTTCAAACTTTACTCAAATGTTCACCTTAACAAGGTTATGTGCAGAATCTATGTTACCTTTGTGTCGGCTAAAGGTCAAGGTCACACTTGAAGGTCAAAAATTGACTTAGAAAATGTTCTTAAATTTAAACATGTACTTGAATATTTCTGAAACTAGCACAGGTATTTGCTTGAAACTTAAAAGATATATGAGGTGTCACAAATAAGATGTGCAGGTCAAGTTTCATAACTCTGTATTGCATCAATACTAGACAATATGTTGTGTCTGCTCTATAAGTTCTATACTAATGGAAGGATTTCCTTCAAACTTTACTCAAATGTTCACCCCAACTAGGCAATGTGCAGAACCCATCTTACCCTTATGCCAGCGTAAGGTCAAGGCCACACTTGAATGTCAAAAATTGACTAGAAAATGTTTAGTATATTGGGAAAATGAAAGGTTATTTGTAACTGTTTTGAACATGATTTGACAATATATATATTTATACTATTACCTGTACAATTAGTCTTTTTTTCACCAGAGATAATTTCTTTTTATGTATATGTATTTGTGCCACTAAAGTTTCTCCCTTAACCTGACCTTTCCAAGTCGTCTTCTGTCAAGGACATTGGTGGGGGTATGAATCACATTCAGCGATAGTTCTAGTTATTTCATGTGGAGGCATGGCCGAGTGTTTAACATGTCAGACTAGTAATCTAAAGATCCTTAGACATGTGGGTTCAAATCCCATCAAGGACTACCGTTGTTAACTTGAGAAGAAAACTTTACACTCTTTGCTTAGTACTATTTTGTTCTAGGAACGGATTTGAGAGTGTGTCTACAGGATTCTAGTTTCTTACACATAGAAACTAAAAGAGATTCTTCATAAACTAAATTGGGAATTAGAGAAGGTCAGCCATTTTGTTGAGGAATTTAGATTTTTCTTAATAAAAGCAAAAAGACATGAAATACTGTATGTGTAGAAATATTCGCGGGCTTCAAATTTTCGCGATCTTCGCGGTAACTTTCGATCCGCGAATTTATGTTTAGCGCGAATATTTCTACACCAATAATTTCTTAATAATCATATTTTCGCGCTTCTATAGAACTATGTATATCAGTGTGTGATATGCTTTCACACTTTTCATTTAAATGTTTACTGAGTAATTGTGTTTTGTTTTCCAAGTTATTCATCATTTAAAATCTTTTATGTTTGTGTTTTTTTGTATAGTGTGTGCAGAAAAACCAAAACATGATCTGATCAGATGTCAAGACGTTTATGACGCAAACTGTGAAAAATTATGCACGTTAACGAGCATTCTTTTGTTTGCTATAATCTGTCCGCTAGACAATGTCTTTTTTTCTGTACAATAGCGTATTGTTTGACACCTTGTATTAAAAATAACTGTGAACTCCCACGATGGTTACAGTAATTTTCCTTATTTTTTAACCTGAGTGGTCTACGCGAATTCATGATTTTCGGCAGTCACCTCCGCGAATTCAAAATAGCGCGAATATTTGTATAGACCCCCAAAGTGGACCTTTCCGCGAAAATTTGCTTCCGCGAATTTAAATACACATACAGTACTTCTTTCTCTAGTATGATGATTAGATTTTGCCATATGATTGAGTTTCAGTTTTGCCATAATGCAAAGATAGAAATGGGAAACAGAAAAGCAAATATTAGCCTTTAGTAAGGTAATTGCTCTGTTTCAGATGAAAAAATCAGCTGGTAGACTTCTTAATACAATAGATAAGATTAGCAACACAATATTGTCAGGGCAGACGGTTGGAGACCCAGCTGTAGTAATTCAGACAGAGAGTGTCAATATTCAGATGGAAAAAATTGAACAGTCAGCATTAGGTGGTAGACATCTTACTATGGGCACTGGTGGTGACACAGAGGTAGCTACAGTAGAATTTCCAGCAGTTGTTGATGGTGTTGATAAAAATATGCCTGATCTAGGCTTACAGGTAAATATCATGAATAATTTTTTTATTTTTTTTTTTAAATCTGCAAATTATGCTTTTATGTGAAGACATAGTTATTTCCCTTTATTTATCAGAATTTTGCATGATTAATTTCTCATATGCAATAGGTGGTGTTTTTCTTCATCACTGATCAGTTGTTATAAGCAAAGGCAGTCTTCAAGCTAGTATTGCCTGCTTTTGGTTTAACAAATTAATTAATTTACATTCTTACACAGGATTCACTATTATACTAACGCAAAAACTGAGATATATATGTAGCTGATTAGAAATGAAAATGTGATAATATATATTGCAATTAATGGATTGCTGACTTGATTTTGATACTAGTATTAAGTGTTACAATTTAAAATGTTATGACGTGTTTTGTTTTCTTTGTAAAGGTTTTACATATGAAGAAGAATCCTTATATATGGGACAGGTCAGCTGTAGATGTCAATATGGAGGTACTATCTGTAGAACTCACTTCAAAAAATTCTGAAGTGAAAGTGACCAATCTGAGTGAACCTATTAAAGTGTCTCTGACTGCACCAGGTACTTATTACATGTATTAACTAACATTGTTTCAAGTTGTTCAGATAAACCTTACAAATCTAAATGCATCTTACGATAAAAACTGGAGTCTCACGCTTAATTCTTACAAGTAAAACAAGTATGCTTGTGACTTATGTAATTTTGTCAGTATTATGTTTAAGTCTTTGTCATTCTGACTTAAAGGTCCCATTGAATGGTAATTTACCACAGCGATATTTCCATTTATATTCGTAAGAAAAAACCACTAAACCTTTTTCAGCGGAAATTACCGACTGCTGTCGTGTTTATTGGAGCATAAATCACCGCTAATCATTGGCCAGTATTTCACGTGTTTTACGATTCAACGCACCTCGGCGATTTACGGAAAAAGTTGGAAGATACTCGGTGTGACGTCACACCCAGTACTCGTTCGAGAATCGCCATATTGGAAACATTGAAAAAAAAATATCGTACAGTAATTTTTAGATTTATTCAGCGTAATTGGTTGGATTTAAGCAATGGGAGGCGCGAGATGTGTTGTTGGAGGATGCAGCAATAAGAGAAGTGAGCGGGTTAGCTTACATCAATTCCCTAAGGACACGAACATTCGACAACAGTGGGTAAGGGCAATCAAGTGTACAGGTACGAATGTCTCTAGAGCTGACTGGAATGGACCTAGTTCTTCAAAAATCATCACAAGCACAATTGGTATGCTCTGAACATTTTGAATTCACGTGCTTTACCCTCACCACTAGGATGCATTGGCAGCAGGGATTACCATACAAGGCTGCCCTTACTGATGAAGCGGTGCCTACCCTGTTCGGTCTACAGATACAGGAGTATAAGAAAAGGGTAGAGAATCCAAGTTCTAGAGGAGCCTTCAGAAAACGTGAATTGGAAAGAGTAAGTGTATTTCTATGCATATTTATTTGATGTCAAATTTTTGAAAAATACATCTTAAAATAGATAAATTTTGTGGCTAATATATCGATATATACTGTACTGATACTGTATACAGGTCAAGCACGTCTCAACAAATGTTTGTTAAGAAAGAAAATAGTTGGATATTTTTTAAAACATCAAACTTCAAAGTAAATTTTATGTGCAGGTCTGCAAAATATCTAGAATTCTACAAAGTCCTACATGGAACATTTGGGTGAAATTTGCACTGTAATTTGTAAAATGCTTAGGCTATCTCAAGGATATATCACCAGATTGATTTCAAGACAGCTTGGTGTGATCAACTTAGAACAACTTAGCCTGTATTCAGCTCATGTTACATTCATTTTGTAAATTACGCAAACAAAAGATGTTTCATCATAGAAAATTATGCAAAATCTGCTAAAGAAATGCATCTAGACCTTTTGTTCATTTTTTTTTTAGATTATTGGAGAATATGAAGTCACACCAACTGGAAATGCTGAGCAACCCCTACCAGTCACTGGGCCAGCACTACTTCAGCCCTCCACTGGACAAGTGAAAGAAGCACTTACGGTAAATATCAAGAAAAGTGAACATTTGTTTCCACATACACTAGCTAAATCTGTACCCTCATTTTGTGTTTAGTAATGGAAGTATTTGAATTTGGTTTTGATGAAAGACCCCAAGTATTATAGGCTTCAGCCTGCCGCTGTTATTTAACACACATGAATATTGTATGTTAACATTACTAAATGTTCTGAAACATAATAGTGTTCTGCTTAGTACAATTTTAAGTACACTCTTGTCTATTTAGCAATGATTTTGTGCATGCACTATTCATTTTTAATGCAGTTAAAGAACATAGATCTTCCACTCAAGAATTTTGGAAGTTTTTTTTTACTCAAACAATAATATTTGCAGCAGATGTATAGCCTTACACACTTCTAGGAATAATTAATTATGAAAAATTATTCAAAACATATACAAAAGCAGGTGGCCATGTCAAACACTAAGCTACTGTTACACAATGAACCCATTTCATAGCAGTGATAGCAAAAAATCAGTTAGGAAAAAATCATGCAAGGGACATTTGAGCCGTGGCACGACATGCATGTCGCAAACACATTATGTTGGTTTTGTCATGACCCGGCTCATTTATAACAGCTATGTAAAGGAATTATATACTAGAGATAAGGAGTATATATATATCAATATTTCAGTGTATCACTGTATTCACAGAAACAAAATTTCAGTGTATCCGAGATAGTTGTCATCTGGTATCAATGTATAAATCAAATATGCTTTTCACTGAATCAATGACAGCTGTAGAGAATTCATAATTTACTTTTTGGTTTAATAACATTGATTGTCTAATATACATGAATTATGATAATTTTGTTTTTAGATACATAGTGATGCCGAATTACCTGAGGTTAGTGAAAATGGGCCATGTGTCAGTGAGAACAATCAGGAGTCTGAGGACAGTTTATCAGTACAGACAGAGGTAAGGATTGTTTCCTTCATAAAAGTGTTAAAGCAGTTTTATCCATAACTGAGAAAAATCTTTACATTTTTTAATCGTTATTGTTCTTTTACAATTTTGCAACTTCTATTTTGTTACTACTTCTTTTGATTTCTATAACTCACTATAGGAAACATGGCGGTGAAGTTATAGTCTCAGAAAATCTCACAAAATGTGAACATGCTGATCAATAAATCTCTGATACAGATTTAAAGTGTATTACATCATAGTTTCCTGTCCATATTACTATAGCTCTGTGATTTAGCTAAGTCTTCAAAGAAAGAGCTTGCCTTATGTCAGATCAACATACATACATTTCTACATAGGAAATTTGCTCACTGATACAAGAAAATAACCCCGAGTTTCAGTGATCTTTCTATTATGTCGGCATCCATTAGTAGTTGTACTTTTTAAAAAAATACTGACCAACAGTAATGTGTAATTACATTGTTGAAATTCAGTCATTTGTTTCATGCTTTCCAGTGTTTTACTGTAATATATCAGATGATTATACTCTGAAAAACCACTAGTGAAATTTTTAAAATATAAATTTCACTGTGGCCGGAAAATATGTGAATGCTGGTGAAAAGAATATCATAACTAAATAGGATACGGTAATAGGCAAAGCTAAATGCTGTCATACGTAATTTTTGCTTCTTTAGGAACACACAGTTTATATCATCATACATCATGTTCAAAATGTAACCAAAGTAGAGAAATTTAACAGACCTATATTTCAAAATTGATGATTGTGATGATGTCACATAAGAGAATGCATACGTTCAAGTGGCAATATATGTAAAAATACTTTAAATCACTTAAAAAGTATGAAATAAAAAGATAATTTATTTGTTATACATATAAGATTAAAATGTATTTCATTTGTGAACACCAACTTTTCTATCTTCACTTGTGGTTACGCCACTCGTGAAGTTATTGTATCTGGTGTTCAATTATTGACATATATTTCAATCTTACATGCAAAACATACAAATATCCCCTATGTATCTTTCTTTTCTTTGTATTCTGATTAAATTAATTATTTCCTTAATGATCTTTTTGACAGAGAGCAAATCTTCCTATAAAGACATCTGAAGAAAACAAGAGTCAGTGCCCACCACAATGTGCCCAGGATGAGGCTTCAGACTTGATCAAGGTATGTTTGTTTCAGTTATCAAAAATGTGGAATTTGTGGTAGACATTCTGATACAATACCAGTTACATGATATTACATAATTTTCATACTTCATAAAGCAAGCATCCTAAAAGAGGCTTAATTATCATGCTTATTGAATTATTGCATTTATTTAAAAATCACACACCAGAAAGGGGCTTTAAGAAACTAACTGTACGTAAATTAGAACAATTTTTTCTCTCAATAAATTTGAATATGTAATATGCTGTACATCATAATAAAAATTCTGTTCTGACATAGACAATGGTTTCAAGTTCCTACTGATTAGGCTGTAACAATTCAAAAAATGTTCTATTTGATATCTGTCACCCTGTTATAATTCATGTCTGATTAAATTTTGCCATTACTTGACAATTCTGCTCATTTGCTCTAAATTCGGTTCTTCAAGACACAAAATCTATGCATAAATCTATGGATTTTTTTTTATCTTTACAGGAGGATGGTAGATGTCTTTGTATAAAGCCAGAAACAACTTCTACTGGGACCCAGGTAAAGCCTGGAACAACAGTTAAGGGAGTTCAAGTCAGTAGAAAAGTTCAAGTCACTAATGCTGTGAAAGGTAGTGTATAATATTTAGTTAATCTGTTACTTGTGAATGTTGAGTTTACCAGTAAGAAACATCTATTAAATTGCCAATCTTGGTTACACGTTTAACTATATGCTTTAGTAAGTTTCCATGTTATATGAGATAAATATGATAATTTATTAATCTGCAACTGTCATTGTTCATCAATATTGGCCCATCATTGGGGTAACTTAGTTTGATTAAACATACTTACTTAAGTTTAATTGCGAAACTTATATTTGTCACTTTCAATTCCGCTTCCTGGAACCAGCCAGTACTGTTGTCATATGAAGGAACATGGCTGTGACCGGATTACGGCTTGAATCTATGATCCACTGGTTAAAAAACTAAAGACTGAAGATTAGGTGGACCCAAAGTCAGACACTAAAGCTGGCTGTTTACTTAGATCAGTTTTGAATCAGGTACTATTGGGTCAGGTATGCAAGTGGCAAAAATCACAATTTAAAGTCTGTTTTCAGTCCAACTGAAACAGGAAACAATGCCTTTGGACCGTCTTATGAATGGCAAATAAAGTTTTGCTGTTATAGTAACCACTGCCGAAAAAGACATGGCTATACGGAAGTTGTACGGAATTCCGTATATCATTAATATACGTGTAAGAATACGGGGAACTTTGAAATACGGAGTTGTACGGGACCGTATATTATATCAGTTCCGTATATGACTAGTATACAAACTCCGTACACTCGTAATATACGGGAACTTTGATGTACGAAGTCCCTATTTTTACTAATATATTGGAATTTTTATAACAAGTCCGTATATTACTAAAATACGAAATTCCGTATTCGTGCAAATACGGATTCTGTATATAAAGAAGTAGCGAATGAAAATTTACTTCTGAATAGCCTATTTCCTGTAAGAGTAAAGAAATAATCTTATCATATATTTATCAGACATTTGACAATTAACACAATGCAAAATTTCCTGGAGTTATAAACGCGTCAATTGCGTACAAATAATATCGTTAGTGCACAGAACGTGTAAGACATCCAGCTGTAACATGAAGACGCGGTATTCTAGCTCAATACCGCTTGGTTTGCTTTTTAGCACACACCCGCAGATAAATAGCAAATACTTTACAATTGCGATTCACGATTAGATAGTACTGTTTTGCATTTTGCATCTATGGTGAATTCATGTTATTTTTGTAATTTCCTTTTCATTATCATTATAATATTTTTAAATGATAAGCAAAACATGAGAAAATTATAATAAAACCGTGGATCTGTGAAGTTTGAAATCGTGAAAGTTAAAATAATTGTGAAATCACGAAGATGAAATCGGGATTGTCCACACAGCAATTAAATTTTACGTTGATATATGTCCTATAAAAATAGGCTAAACATAATATAATACATGTACTTGCATATGTAAAAAAAACAACAATGATATCTCATTCATTCATTCACTAATTCACTCATTCACTCATTCATTCACTAATTCATTCACTCATTCATTCATTCATTCATTCATTGAATCAATCAACCAACCAACCATTCATTCATTTATTTATTTATTCATACATTCATTCAATTATTCATTACTCATTTATTCATATATTTATTTATTTATTTATTTATTTATTTATTTATTTAATCTTTTTTTCAGGAAACAAAGATTTGCATTTCTCTACACTAGTTTTGAATAGGAATCTTATGAAGTTCCGAATTCCCCAATTTTGATTTCTTTTCGCGCGGTCTCATTTATGACATAATATTGTGTAATAGCCACGTGCTGTATTGCCATAATCGAAGACAATACTGATTAAGCCGGATATTGATCCGGATATTGATCATAAACGCAGCAGTGTATATCGAGTGTCGGTTTTCTCCGATTAGGTAAATTAGCGCAATGTGTTGAATGTCTTAACGGTATTTTTACTGTCAATTTCTGATATAATTCATGTACTAAATAAGGGAATTAAATTGTAATCCTATGTGATTTTGTTCTAGATATTATAAAGACTCTAACCGGACATATCAAAATGAAACAGACATAGCTGCTGTATTTTTTTAATGCTTTTGCAGCGTCGTGTTGTTTGTTATCCTTTAATTTGGCGGATTCGTCATTTAAACATGACACAATTAAGATTTATCTTAAAGTAAACTTTGAAGTACCCTGCCGCCAGGTCCAATTATATCGAAGTTCACAAGCTAGAATCAGATGGATGTCACTGGGGTGTATGTACATGTATTGTTGATAGATGATGTCAAATTATTCGAAATAGCATTTCTTGAAAAATATCATCATCATCTCCCCGAGTTTCCTCGTCTCCCATCAGCCGTGTTTCTGCATAATTCGGTGACTTGAACATTGTTAAGGACAGGGGAACATGACTGTGCTATGTAAATTAACATTTGTTACCTGGTTAAAATAAAATTATGTATCTTGGAAACAGTATTTGTAAAAGTAAATTTCTGTTTAAAAAAATAAAAATTGTCGTGGTTTGATTTAAAAAACTCAAGTTAAGAACATACTAAATTATATATTGATAGTAAATCACTTTTTAAATTGGACTTTTGAATTTTTAACAATACTCCAAATATTTTTATACTAATAAAGTTTTATTTTAATTATGAAATCCGCAGATAATGTGAAAGGATCTCTTTATACTTCATTTATGTGTATAAGTAAGTAAGTAATTTATTTATTTTAATGGGGATACGGACAAAAGACCCCCTCCCATCTAAAAATGACAAGGTGGACAAAAGCCCCCCCCCCCCCCCCCAATGAAATTTATACACGTAGGACAAAAAGCCCACCCCCATCAAATAATACAGGTAGGACAAAAGCCCCGCATTATCACCGACCTTAATATAAATCAGTGGCATTATTAATGCTACAAACAGTATCTAGGCATATCACGCGTTTTCAAAACAGCCAATGAGTTTAAAAGCGTTGGTTTTGTATCACGTGAATCCTATCAACCAATCAGAAATGGCGCGGGCGAAATGAAAAAAGAAAAAACGGGCGATTGGAAATGGATAGTAAATAAAATTCAGAATATTGCAAAAAAAAGGGAGGTTAAAAGTTATTTTTTTATCTTTTCAATATCCCAAAATCGGAAAACAATAGAATAGTTGCAATTTTTTGAACAACAAACTTATTTCAGGGGTTAAACTATTTGGTTTTTTAGAAAACTTTTAACCCCTGTTTAAAACTGTTTCGCCATCCAATATGGCCCCCGGGTTTGATAATTAAAAAGGATTTTATCCTTAAAAATTTGACTGGGAAAGGTTTACCGGTTTTTTTTTGATTTCTTTAAACTGTATCTTGTTTAATTAAAAATTTGTAAAGAAAAAAGCAAAAAACCCAAAAAAAATTAAAAGGGGATTTTGTTAATTGCCCTTTTCATACCCCCCTTTAGGGTTTTTAAAAAACACAACCGAGTTAAAAATAACGAAATTTAAACACCGGTTTTTAAGATGTCAAGGTATTACAGCCCCTGGACATGGGTAGACATTGTGTGTGACACGACCTATGTATGCTTGATTGGTCAACTAATTGGACTTTATAATCTTGAGCGATCTCAATTATCACTTAACAGCAGGGGTGCGAATCAAATTATTTATTTTTGGGCAAGAAAGATCATATCGAAAAGAGGACACTCAAATTCTATTTATTTTAATAGTAATTATTGAAATTGATAGCCGAAAAAATAGGTTATGTTTTATCTATTCAATATAATAACAAAGATTATCAGTGATTAACATATTTTGAAAAGAAAATTGGTTAGTACTTCTAAAAAAATAGTTTATAGATTTTTAAGAATGAAATTGTTTCTCATCTGATAATTTAACGAGCAGAATACTTGTTTTGATGTCCGCAGTTTTTCATTTTTCCCATTAAGTTTTTATTACAAATCCCCATTTATTTGATGCAAACATAAGTCAATTTAAAAAACTCCGCTCTTTTCAATGATTTACTTTTTTAAAGTTTCTGTACACATGTTTTGTTATATTTCTTATTTTTGTTAACCTATTCTTAGAATGAATACAAATCTTAAAACAAAAATAGGAAACAAAACATTTCTTTTTTTATTTAAATCATTTATATCGAATAAATAAAATGAAAATAATTGTCAGAATTTTTTTATTTACATTAATACAAAGAATGTGTATTGCATGTAATATGGCCGACAGGTGTTATGTTAAACGGTTAACTGTTTTTCACTTACCCATTGGTGTCAAAATATAATTGAGCCGCGTCACGCCAAAACCAACATAATGGGTTTGCGACCTGCATGGCTCCAGACCAGCCTGCGCATCTGTGCAGTCTGATCAGGAAAACCCGCTGTTCCCTTTAAAAGGTTTCTCTACTTGTTTATAGAGTTTTAAAACGAAAAAGCAAAGGGTTTTTCAGGGCACGCGGAGAATTTGGGGGCTTTGTCTTTTGGGCTATGGGTTTTAAACGCAAACCCCTTAAAGGGTTGGGTTTTTGTCGTGAACCCCCGCTTCAATTTTTTGGTTTTTTTTTTTAAATTATACGGGAAGCTTTTTATCAGGAGCCTTTTTTGTCGGGGGGTAAAGGAAAAATTTTAAAAAAATCCCGTTTAATATAAAAATTCCCCAAAAGAACCAAGAGTTTTTTTAAAAAGGTTTTGTTTTTTAAATTTTTTTAGTTATTAATAGTAATTAGGCCAAAACCGAGTTTACTCGCAAAACCCGGACAGGGAACCTCTTGGTTTTCATTTCGAATTTTTTTGGGTTATTTATCCTACGCTTATTCAGGATTACCCAGATTTTTAAATTGTGATATACATGAACTGAGTTTTCGCATTTACAATGGATTTTTATATTGGAACCAAATAAAGATTTTTTAAATATTGTTTTCTTATTATAAAATTTAAAAACTCTCTTGTATTATTTTTTAAGATAAACATTACGCACAAGGTGATATCGCATGGGTCCAGTCACAAACACGCGCTCTGTTTTGTAGGAAACCAGTTATTTAATATTTCAATACATAAATTTAAACGCTTGAAAACTGTATTTGAGCCTTTTACATTCACACATTTTTTCGACATTCCATATATTGACATATTATTTCACATAAAAGCAATATCTATGGTAACACACGCCACGACCGCACGCACAAACACCACAAAATTACAGTAACCTACACATGCACATTAAAGGGGGGGGAAAAACGTTCCTTTCGTATTAAAACTTTCGCACCATGGATTTACTTTTTGAAATATTTTTAATGTTTCTTCAAATTTTCATTTTAAAAAGGGTTAAATTATATTATGAATTTTTTTAGGAGTTAAATCTTCTAGAAATGCAAGGGTGTTTCCCTCTTTTTACAGCCCAAATTGTGGATTGAAGCCAAAAGTATGGGGAAACAAGTTTATAGAAAATAAGTTCACGTAAAATACAAATTTTTTGTTTTTGTGGAAAAAAAATAAAAACAATTTACACCCGGAAAGTTTCTGTCTGTAAAAAAAGTTTAAATCAGGGCTCATAAAATTCCACTCTGTACTGACATTAAAGTGTTTTATTCTTTCTCAAAGGGAAAATTCCAAAAATTTCCCCTTTAAATTTCACGCATTTATTTTTTAAAAAAGAATAAAATTTTTGCTTTTTTTTTAAACAATAACCCAAAGTACCCTTTTATTCTCTTTTATTTTTTTTTCCCAAATTTTAAGGGGGGAATATGTCACACTTCATTTTAAAAATTTATGGGCAATTTAAAGGGTATATGTATAAGGGATTTTGCCGCGCATTTTTAAAATGCTAAAAACCCTACTTGCTTTTAATTGCAAAAATTTAAATATTAAAAAATAAGCCCTTAACTCGAACACCACAATGGTTTTATATAGATTTTCACTGTGCATTTCGACTTTATTTTATTAAATTATTTTTTTTTTCTTAAACTATTTTGTACAAAAAATTTTTTATTTCTTTACAGTTTTAACCTTTTAATATGTTATGGGTAGTAATTGGTTTTGTTTTTTCTACGTTTCGTAAGCGATAAAATTTCGCCGCCCTTTTAAAAATTTTTTGAGAGTGACGTTTACATTTTCTTTTGTACATGTACCCCTAAAGTTAAACCAAACATTTCTGTCTTAATAGTAAAACAGGCGTTTTTCAAAGCGAATAATAATGTCAGGAT
This sequence comes from Ruditapes philippinarum, assembly GCF_026571515.1. Taxonomy (NCBI): domain Eukaryota; kingdom Metazoa; phylum Mollusca; class Bivalvia; order Venerida; family Veneridae; genus Ruditapes; species Ruditapes philippinarum. The sequence continues at coordinate 6,010 of NW_026863959.1, read as the reverse complement.
AAGAAAACAGAATTTGAAATGTCTTGATGGAAAAGTTAGAATGTTTCATACACATTTTAAATTTTTATCACAAGTTTTGAGCCTCACAAGTTGTCTTACTTTTTTGCGTTTTTTTTTCCATATTTTTTTTTTTAATTTTAACATTAGAAAAATGGGAATTAGGATAGAAAGGCAGGGTTTTGTTATGATATTTAATAAATTTAGATATACGTGCACGGATGATAGTGAATTTTTATCCTGTATGTTGTAGTATGTAGTAGTCCATATACTTTGCTCGTGCCATGTATTTCGTGCAAAACTTAACTATACGTTGAAACAGTCTTGTGTACAGTTATCAGGGGATTCCGGTTTTTTTTAAATTTTGGGGAAAACCAAACCTTTTTTTTTAAAATTTAAAGGGGGCAAAAATTAATTAAAAAACCCTTTTTTCAAATTTTAAAAACCAAAAAAAAAAATTATAGGAAAAAATTATTTTACAAGGGGAATTTTATTTAATTTTTTAAAAAAAAAAGAAAATTGGAAAATGAAAAACAAAAATGTTTTTATTTTTCCTTGAATTTTATAATTTAAAGCAATATTTTTGGGGAAAAAGGGGGAATTTTGAGCCCTAGCTGTCTTGCATTTTTATTTACCACCCAAACCCTTTCCTTTTGCATTACTTTTGAAGTGGTTAATTTGTTTTTATTAATTAAATTTTTTATAGCTTTTGGGGCTGTTTTGAAATAAAAAACAAATATGTTTGCTGGGTTTTACAATTTTGGGGTAGGGACTTTTACCCCCTCGTACTTTAAACTTATATAACCCCCCCACCAATACTTTGTTCGCACCGTGAAAACATTTTTGTTTTAATTTCGTTTTTTAAATTTGTTTCAACCCGTCGCACGTTTAAAATAGTTTTTCCATTTGAAAGGGATTTAAAAATTAAAAAAATTTTCCATGTTATTTTAATTTTCCCAAATTGTTCACAATTTTTTGATACCGTATTTTTTTATTTTAATTTTATTTTATACTTATCAAATTAATTGCTTATCCAAAGGGAGGAAAATTTTTATTTATATTTTTGTTGGGGAAAATTTTAACCTTTTTAAATTTTTGAGATGGGACACTTGGGAAAAGATTCTATTGTCCCCAAATTTTCCCCGGTTTTAAAAAAGGTCTTAACAATTTAAAAAAAATTTAAACTTTCCCCTATTGTTTACTAAAGGGATTTCATTCGGGCCCCTGAAAAATTTTTGAAAAAAATTGGGGAAAATTTTAAAAAAAAAACAATTAAATCCAAAATTTGTTAAAAATTTACGTTTTTTTATATAAAAGAGAAAGGGATAGCTGAGATTTCCCCCTTTTTTCTTAACTGGATTCATTGTGGGAAAAACGGGTTTTACATTTTTGAGTAACAAAAAATCGAATTGATCTACTAAAAGTTTCTTTAAAATAATCGAAAACGGGTCAAAAAGATTTATGGGCAGCACTATTTCCCAATACAAATTTAAATTTTTATTTAAAATATTTTTTTTCAAAAAAAAACACTCTTTTCATAGAAAAAGATACCATTTTGCATTTATTACAGGTTTTTGAAATAAATATTTTTCGTAAAAGGGTTTTTCAAAAAAATTTCTTTTTACCCGTCATAGATTTTAAACAGATTCATTTAAATCCTGTGTTTAAATGGGTTGCTTATTAAATGACATCTTTATCCTAAATAAAATATAAAATAATTTTGAAATTTGCGTTTAGAAAAAAAAAAAATGTATATTATGTTCGGCTTTAAAAAACTTGTGTATAGTCTTTTTGAAACCTTGTGATAACTATTTCACGGACCACTATTATAAAAACAGATTTTGAACTTCTCTTTTTTCAGGCATTACAACATTGCCGAAGAAGATTGTAATATCTGGAGATAACATTTTTCCTTACGTCACGAAAATAGACCATCGTCACCCACGGTCTACGTAACATTCCCCTATAGATGATTGATATTATTTAATGTGCTTTTTAAAAACTGTTTGAATGACGCGGAATTTTTGTCAAATACGGATTTTTAGTTTTAATGATTATTATTTTTAAAAACTTTCTGTAATAATCAATTTGGTTATTTGGGCCCCATTTTTTTTTTGAATAAAAATGTGAATTTTTAAAACGAAAAAAATGATATGAATATCTTTAAAAAAAATTTATTGGTGTAATTTCGAGTGGCTCATTAAAAAACATTGTTAAGATAAAAAAAGAATCGAACTTCAATTGGGATAGTTTTTTTCTACATTTTTAAAAAACATGCAATTCCCTAAAAGGGTTTCGGTTTAAAATATCGAAACATGTACATGTTTAAAAAATCGATCCTAAAGAAAAAATCGCAGGGGCATTTTTCCCACTGTTTATACGTATTCATTTATTGTTTTCGCATTTATACCCGGGATAAACGCCGTTTTTCCCTTTTAACGCTACATTAATTTTTTCCCTTTTGGAATAAGGCTTGCAACAATATATGACTTTTTTGTAGCGAAACATGTTTATTTTTTTTTAATTTTATTTTTATACATAATTTAAAAATATGTTTATGAAATAATTTAAAAATTAAAAGTTTACTCATTTGGTTTTTTTTAAATTTTTTTATTTGAAATTTCCCCCAATTGTGAAGATTTAAATTCTAAAGCATAAAGGGTTTACAAGTTCCCCTTTTTAAAATGTTAAAAAAACATGTTCTATTTTTACAAGTCTTGCCCTTTTGGTCATGATACGTGCACTTATATGTAAATGGGATGCTTTTTTATTTATCTGTATTTTTCTTTTTTATTTAAAGGGAAAAAAAACCCGTTCTGAATTTCCCTGTGGGAAAAATTTAAAAAATAAAATTCCCTAAAAAACCCCTGTATATATTTTAAAAAACGATTTCCGTATAAACCCCGTTATGTAGAAAAAAAACCTTTCCCAAACTTCTGTATATGGGAAAAATAAAAGGGTTTTTCCCTTTTTATCATCTGTAATTTTGTGGAAAATCGAGTCCCTTATAAACCCCCCTGTTTTACTTTGAAAAAACGAGGCCGGGATATTCCTTTTTTGTAAAAAATGTTTTTTTTTGAAATACGGTCCCGTATATCCTTGGTATTTTTTTAGAAAACTAGGGATAGCAAAACCCAAAATAGTTTCCCTAAAACGGGGTTATTTTTATCCCTTTCTTCAAAAAGGGACGAACCCAAAAAAAACGACATGTTATACGGGGGAAATACGGAATTCCCGTATATACCCGGTGTTTTCCCTATTTCCCACTCGTCAAAATTGGGGGCCCTAAAATTCACGAAAATTTCATTCCCGGCAAAAGTCCGTAATTTTTGGGCAAAAAAACCGGGACCGATTTTTCCCCGTTATCAGTTAATTTTTTTGCAGGAACATTGGGGTAAAGGGACTTTGGAACATTTGTATTTTTTTAATGTCATTTTTTTAGTACCAGACTTTGCGAAAAAATTAAAAGTTAAAGGGTGGTCTTTTTCCCTCTGCCAAATATAATGTAAGCGACTGTAGTGAAATTTTCTCCCTGAAGAGAAAGAAAAACAAATAAACCAAATTGTTTTACACCGGGAAAAAAATCTAATAAGAAATAACCCTTAAATTTCAACCCCTAAAAAAACTCATTCAGTCCAAAAAAACAACTGTTTAAAGGTGACCAAAAAAATGACCCAGACTTTCATGCCAATGATTTCCCTTTTACCCCCACACCGATGGGAAAAATGCCATGAACCCGTAAGTCAAGGGCTTTCATGTTTGAGTAATGAGAAGTTAGTTTAAAAGACAAGGGCCCAAAAATTTTTTTGACTTTTAAATGACAAAGCCCATTTAAAACCCTCCATGGACTTCGGATTCTTTCATGTGAGAAAGCTATCAAGCTAACTAAGGGATCATTTGTTGTTCTACCTGGGTGCCAATTTGTGTCTGAAATAATGAATGGAGAGGCTTATGAGGTCTTCCTCCATTAAAGAAGCTGAAAAGTTTTCCTATGAACTTTATTTTGTTGGTGTGACTTGAAAACCCATCCATGAAAAGTAAATGGACAATAGCTATTTTCATTAATATTCTGCTTAGAAGAAATCTATGATAATATTTCACTAATTGATGATGATATTATCATGTCATAATTATTTCTTCATCAATTGTCAGAGGACTGCATGATTAAAAAAACAACAAAAAAACATTAAAAGTATTTGTAAACTTTTTCCTGAATCACACAATTTTAATTTCTGAAATTGAGAAATATATCTGTTCATTATTTACTTATAATTGAAATATTGATGAAATAAAATGTGTATTTTTATTTTCAGTTTTTTCACTTCAAAAATTTATTTTTCACTGCAGTGAAATGTATTTTCTGTATTTTCACTGGTGTCTTGCCAGGCTACTTTCTTGTTAAATCAGCCAATACACAAAATAAAGGGAATTCTTCATATTCATAAGGTTAAAAAAGAGAATAAGTATATAATAAACAGACAATTTCAAGTTTTTTGTTTATACATGATTTGATTTCATCTTATGGTATGAAAATTATCATATTTCACTTGTTCCTATAGAAACTCTTGAAAAATTTATTTTCATACCACCTGATGAAAATAAATCCTGTATTTATAGAAGAAACTTGAATATTCTCTGTATATTTGAAATAATATTTTTGGAATACAAATAAATAATGGGACATGTATTTCTATGTTCTATTTTAATTATTTTCTTTTGTAGAGATGACCCAGTAAAGCAACGAAAGTTTCTTGTGTTTGAAGACAATCTGATGGAACTTTTTAATTCTTGCCAAGTTTGTGGGCATAAAACCGAAGCACAAGTAAGCCAGGTGCAGGGTTCATATGTTGCGGTGCGTCAGATATGTGACTGTGGTCATACAAGGCGCTGGGATTCTCAGCCAAAAGTTAATTGAGTGCCTGCTGGTAATATTCTATTGAGTGCTGGGATATTGTTTTCAGGATGTTCCCCAACAAAGTTTCTCCGAGTGTTTAACTTTATAAATGTTATGTGTGTGACAGTGAATACTTTTTTTGACCATCAGAAAAGAATTCTTTGGCCTGCCATTGAAACAACATGGAATAACTATTGTGTTAAAATGATGAGAACATTAAGAGAAAGAGGAGGTGAAGTTGTTGTAGCCGGTGATGGAAGAGCAGACAGTCCTGGGCATTGTGCAAAGTATGGTGTATACTCGTTAATTGACATGAACTCTGGCCAAGTCATTGGTCTCCATCTTGTACAGGTAAATTAATAAAAATTCAATTATAGATCAGGGCTTCCATTAATGGAAGTTTGGGAGTTATTAACTGCCTGATTTTGGCTTGTGACTTCCAAAATTTAATACTCTTCCTCCTTTACCTATATAATGTGACTTTTGTGAGATTTGGCAATGTCTGACTTCCAAATTTTGGAACTTAGTGGAAGCCATGTATAGAATATTCCAGATATCCTGGAGGATAAAAAAATCAAAATTATAAAATGTATGGCTTTTTTTGTGAATGAGTCATGATGATGACTGTTTATTGGAAAACTAGTATTGATTATCAGAACTCTGCCATATAATTGCATACATGGCAAAGTACTACCTCCATTTGTATAATGCTTTTTAAGCTTAGGATTTTTTCTGTACATTACAGTTTTGAATTTCATGTCACTAATTAATTTTTTTCATACTTGTAATTATCCGTATTTTGCATTTCAGAGCAAGGAAAGTAAATCAACTATCATATGGAAGCTGGAAAGGGGATTAAAAGAGCTGTGTCGTGCATTAAAATGGGGCTGAGAATAAATATTCTTGAAATCATAAAAGAGATCGCCCACATGCAGAATACAGAAATGGATCAGAGAGAACATGCCATCTGCAGTCCATAGTTTTGACGCTATGCGCATATTGCAAAGGTAATAAATACAAACAAAAAAGAAAATTGGCTCCACATATTTATATTTTTTTGTTAAAAATTGATCAATTTCAACCGCCTCCGTGGCTCGAGGGTTAGAATGCCCCTTTTTT